>NC_133658.1:459873126-460173126 GCF_037893015.1 Macrotis lagotis
ATGAAAGCTTGAAATTCTTCTATTTCATTAAATGACTATTTTTCTCCTTGATATAGTATGGTTCATTTTCCTGGGTATGTGATTCTTACCTCTGAATCTTTAACATTGCAGCTACCAAGTCCTGTCTTATCCTGACTGTGTTTCCTCAATATTTGAATTTATTTCTTTTTTCCTTGACCTGATAGTTTAGAATTTTCCTTGGAGTTTCTATTTTTGGGATCTCTTTCCTGAAGTGATCAATGGATTCTTTTAATGCCTATTTTGCCCTCTAGCTCCAGGAATATAAGGGCAGTTTTCCCTGGCCAGATTCCTCTTTTGATTATAACTTTCAAAAAGTCCAATGATTCTGATATTGTCTGTGCTTTCCAAGTCAGTTTTTTCCCATGATGTATTTTACATTTTTTCCATTTTTTAAATTCTCTTGAATTTATTTCATGCATTCTTGATACTTCATAGAGTTATGAACTTCTACTTGCCCAATTATAACTTTTAAAAGAATTGTTTTCCACATTTTGCTTTTGTACTTCCTTTTCCATTTGGCCAGTTGTAATTTCTAGTGAGTTATTTTCTTCAGTATCCTTTTCCATTTGGCCACTTCTACTTCCTAAGCAGTTGCTTTCTTTTTCCATACTGTTGACTTTTTTCCCAAGATTTTCTTACATTGCTCTCATTTCTTTCCCCAATTTTCCCCTACTTTTCTTATTTGATTTTCAAGTTCCTTTTTGAATTCTAAAAATTATCCTAACTTGTAATTGAGAAAAAATAAAATACTATTTTAAAAATAACAAAACTAAAAAAATAACAAAACTATGCATAAAGCAAACTTAATCTGTATTATTAATATTTTCTTTATCACTTTCTTAAGACAAGACAATTAATAAAACAATAAACCAAGAAAAAAATAAATTAATCTATTTTCCCTCCTTCCATCCCTAGCCCATTTAAAAGAAAATAGGAAAGCAAATTTCATATAACAAACATGTATAGTCAAGCAGAACATTCCCCCAATGTCTGTACAAAGAAATATATGTCTCATTCTCAGACCTAAATCCATCATCCCTTTTACAGTCAGAATATTTCATCATCAGTATTTTGGAATCATGAATGGTCATTGTACTGATCCTAGTTCTTGTATCTTTCTAAGCTGTTCGTTTTTATAGTGCTGTGACATTGTATAAATTATTCTAGTTTTGCGCTTTTTGTTCTTCATTAATCCTTGATAAGTTCATTTGTCTAATATTGATGTATGTATGTATGGTATAAATAGGTCTTCTGTTTCTGTTCAATTCTTGCTGGCTAAAGTCCTATACTCTTAGAAAACTGACACTTTTCCCATGCTAGCAGGTCAGAGGTCAAAATTTATAGATAGTCTATAGGAATTATTCCTGTCTCTAGCTTACCTGCCAGAGAGACCATGATTTTCTTTCTAGATCCTGAATTATTTCCAAATGCCAATGAAACCTCTCAGAAAAAGGAAAAAAAAGAAAGAAAAAGATTGTGGATTGGTATTAGATTGTTCCATGTTTACACCCTTCCCTGCTCTCATTTGTTGTTCCGTATCAAAATGTGTCAGATAGAGGACAAATTCAGCTATTAAACATTCATTATGTGCCTACTGTGTGCCAGACATTAGGGATACAAAAATATCAAAAAATATTTGCTACCTGGTATTTTAAGGAGGGGCAGGTAAGTAGAGAAAGAAATCTATTCAAATTATGGTGGCAAGAGATCAAATGTTTTGCATAAGACAATGAATGAATGTTTATTGATTAAAAATCAATGGATTCATGTGAACCATAGCAGTACCTCTGACCTCTTGCCTGCTTTCATGGAAAAGGTACCTATTTTCTACTATTTTGAGTAGCATGAGTCTAGAACTTCAGTCAGAGTGAAGTCAGCAGAAACAGAAGAACAATTTATCCTATTACATCAAGATTAGAAAAATGAACTTTTCAAGAACTAATGAAGAGTGAAATTAATGGAACTAGAACAATTTATATGTTGTCACAGTCTATAAAATTGAACAAGCTATAAGAAATAGGATCAGTACAGTAACCATTCATGATTCCAAAATACTAATGATGAACTTAGGGTTCAGAATGAGACATGTATGTTTGTAAAAAATGTTGGGGGGATATTTTTCTTGCTTATGCACATTTGTTACAGGAAATTTGCTTCATTAAGAGTTCCTGGGAGAAATTAAACCCCCTTGCAACTGCTTTCCCATAACAAAAAATTTATCTGTATTTGACTCATTCAGAAGGAAATACATTTCAATTGTTCTTGCTCTTTTCCCCAAAGAGATGAGCAATATTAAATATTTAGTTGTATGTAAGTATTTTGTGCTTATGACTATAGTAACAAAGTCATCAAGGAATAGTGCAGATACCAAAACTGTCAAATTCATTTTCTACAATTCAGTTAGCCTTCACTAGTGGAAAAGTGGAAAAAGTACTGAATTTACAAAACCAGGACTTTAGCTGAAATACAAGTTCTATTGTACTTCATAGATGCCATGATGGTTTATTTAGAGAACTCTAGAGAATCAACTAAAAAAATTATCTGAAACAATGACCTCCACAATGTTGCAGGACAGAAAATAAGTCTACATATACTATCAGCATTTCTGTATATTACTAACAGGAAGAAGAAGAAAAAATACATTTAAAATAATTTGGAAAAATATAAACACTTGGGAAGGTTCCTTCCAAGATACATGTAGCAGTTGAATGAATACAACTAAAAAACACTTCATTGAAATATAGAACTAAATAATTGTAGAAATATTAATTAGTCATGGATAGATAGCCAATATAATAAAAATGGCAATACAACCTGTATTAATGTGTTTAATCAGTGCAATAACAATTATGCTCCTGAAGATCTGCTTTATAAAGATAGAAAAAGACGAGAGTCTGCAGGGAAATAATGAAAAAAGTTGAAAGGAAGCAAAAGGACCTTATCTCAAATTACACTACAAAAAATAATTACCAAAACAATTTGATTGATCAAAATAATAACACACTTGATCAGTGAAACACATTAAGAATACAATACATGGAAGTAAATGAACCTAGTAGTCTAATGTTCAATAAGTCTAAAACCTCCAAATGCAATTGTCAGGATTCTTTGTTTAACAAAAACAAAAAAAAACACTAGGGAAAAATAAAGGGCACTGGAAACAACTTGGTTTAAAGTGATCCATAACTGACACTAAATATATCTAACATAATTCACAACAAAATAAACTCCAAATAGATATGAGACTTAGATATAAAAGATTGCATCATAAACAAATGAAAAGCATAAGGATGAAATTAACTCTCAAATCTGTGAGTAGATGAGTTTGTGACTAAAGAGGAATAGAGAAAGGGATCCTAGAAAAGAAAATGAACAATTGTAATAATAATAATAATAATAAATTTAAAAGATTCATGCATTCCCCCCTCCAAAAAAAAATCAGAGATAAGATTAGAATGAAAACAGTTAACTGGAAGGAAAATTCTTTTTAGCAATTTCTCAGATAAATATTTAACTTTATATATATATATATATATATATATATATATATATATATATCTGAGGAACTGATTCAAACTTATAAGGAAAAAAACTTTCCCAATTAATAAATAGTCAAAGGATATGAACAGATAATTCTCAAGCGGAGAAATCCAAGTTATCAAATCATATGTGAAAAAATGCTCCAACTTATTAATAATTAGTAAAATGAAAAAAGCTACTCTGAGATTGCATATCCATCTGATTTACAAAGTTGATTTTAAAAAGTGAAAAATATTGGAGGGACTTCAAGTAAACAAGCATATTAATTCACAATTAACATGACTGCAAATTGTTTGGTAAATTGGATCTGATTCCAAGTGTTCTTCATCTTTAAAATATAAGAGTTGAAGTATATGATTTCTGAGGTTCCTTCCAACTCTTCATTTATGAACTTATAAATTTAATCCTTCTTCCAGATAATACACATTCAAATACTTGAAAGTCATTATATTATTCCCCTTGAAGCTTGAAGCTAAAGATTCCAATTTCCTTTTACCAATCTTTATTTGGCTCCATCAAAGCCTTTTTCCATCCTGGTTTCCCTTCTTTGTACATTCTCCAGTTGCTTATTGTCAATATGATCATCTAGATGTGGTCTGATCAAAGCAGAGTACAGAAGAACTATAACCTCCTTTTTCCTTGAAGTTATGGACTTCAATGCACCTCAAGATTGCATTAGCATTTTTGGCTGCCATATTCCTAGCAATTCAAGTTTAAGTTCTGCATGTGGCAGGGAGCATAGAGTTGAGAAAATGATAGCCAGACCACCAAGTTTTTACTAGTGCTGCAAGCTTCTATTCTAGGAATATTGTAGTTGCATGGGTTTAGTGACTAAGAAACACTTTTCTAAAGGATTCTGGGAGATCTAAATTTAGGATATTGGTGATACTGATTTTGGTCCTTATAATGTTGTGAACCAATGCCCCTTCCACTCCATGTTAGCATGTCTTAGTTTCTTTCTTTGAATTATGTGTGCTTGAATCTGAAGATTTTGTGCCATCTTTTGGAATTGAAGTAATTTGTCTAGTGTTCTTTTCAGTCATAATAAAACTCTGATATTGCCTTTCCCATGTGCCCTGCAAGACCAAGAGATGGTGTATTAAAATTCAAAAGCAATATGAGAACCTGTCTCTGACCAGTTGGCTCATTCAGATCATCCATGCTTTTCTTCCACAGTGCCTCCTGTCATTCGTGTTTACCCAGAAACTCAGGCCCAGGAACCTGGATTCTCTGCCAGTCTGAAATGCCATGCAGAAGGCATTCCCACACCAAGAATTACCTGGCTAAAAAATGGCATGGATGTTGAACCTAAACTGTCTAAGCTACTCTCTCTCATAGGTAAAAGCCAACCATGCATGTATTCCATGTTTGGTACAAGATATAGTACTTACTAGAAAGGAAAAACTTTATTTTTTTTAAAGTTCATATGTTGACAATGAATAAATGTCAAGCTTTCCAATTCTCTTAACAAAGTCTAGACCTAGATAACCATCTTAATTGTTCTGTTGGGAAATTTTTTTGTCCTTCCCAGATAAACTAGTAGAAGTGTCTATATTATGGGGTAAGGGTAAGATAATAGAAAAGCTTCTACTTCATTTGCAAATATTTCACAACTAAGCTGTTAAATAAACATTCCAATGGCTTCCCCTACCATTATTCCTGTATTTCCTTTACCTATACTTCAAGTTTCCTTTTGTAAATTTGTAAAAGACCTATATTTTGTAACAATATGCAGGAAATTTTTAAAGGATATTTTTTATCCTTTTTTGAAAAAAAATGATCTTAAGCCATATGGTTTTTTTCTTATGACTAGATAGCAGATGATTTCATCTCATGTTTCTGATGAAGTTAAGCTAGACTCTCCAGAGGAGCTGTTGAGTAAATGCATTCCCTAATCATTTTATACTGATATAGAAGATTTGGGATATGTATTATTTTGTTTACCATCATACACCATTGGTATATTCATTGGTTTTGCTGAACAATTTTTTTCTCCTCTTAAAATATTTGTTTTGGGGTGGCTAGATGGTGCAGTGGATAGAGCACCAGCCCTGGAGTCAGGAGGACCTGAGTTCAAATCCACCCTCAGACACTAATTACCTAGCTGTGTGACCTTGGGCAAGTCACTTAACCCCATTGCCTTACCAAAAAAATAAAATAAAATAAAACTAAAATATTTGTTTCAAGGAATGTTGGCCTGGTACAGAAGTATACAAGTAAAATTTAAAAGAATATTTTCTAACAGTGCACAATAACAACTAGTATTTCTTAAAAGAAGAAGACATCTTCTAATGTGCTCCTCCAAATGAATAAGAATTTGTATACTTGATCTTGTCACATTCTTGACCATATTTGTCTGATTAACATTGAAAAACTACCCTCTGTAAAAATCTGTTGGTACATCCTTGTTATTCCCAATCATAATGAATTTGAATAATTTATTCACAAACCTATTAGACCAATACTAGTTTCTTGAATATAATCTAATGAAATTGTGTTGTATAGTGAAAGGACTATATCAGAGAACCTGGTTTAAAATCTCAAATCTAATGCTTAATAGCTCTATGACTTTGGTAAGTCATTTTTAACCTCAATGAGTTCAATTTCATAATTTTTAAATGATTCCTCTGATGTCCCTTGTAGCTCTAGTTGTGAAGGCAGCTAGGTGATGCCACAAAGCATAGAGTGCCAGACCTAGAGGCAGGAAAACTCATTGTCCTGAGTTCAAATTTGACCTCAGACATGTACTAGCTGCGTGACCCTGGGAAAGTCACTTAACTCTGTCTCAATTCCTTAGCTATAAAATAAGCTGAAGAAGGAAATGATGAATAAATCTAGTATTTTTGCCAAGAAAACCCTAGAGGGGGTCACAAAGAGTTGGACATGATTAGAGTTATCATAGCAAGAAGTAATCATCAGTGGTCTCACAGCTCTGACTAAGTGCAAGGACCCTTTTAGAAATGCAGACATAAGTTGTGTAAGGCCAAGGCTAAACATCTTGAATCAGTTAAAAAATTTTTTAATAGCCAATGGAAGTGAACTTCACATCAACAGTGTGCGTTATGAAGATACAGGAGCCTACACTTGCATTGCTAAGAATGAAGTAGGTGTCGATGAGGATATTTCTTCTCTATTTATTGAAGATTCAGCCAGAAAGACCCGTAAGTTTGGGGGAAGGGAATTTGAATTTCTTTAGAAATTATATATGTTCACATATTTGTAGCTTTTTGCTTGCTTTCAATCCAGAGTGCCTGTCTTGAGCTGGACAATAGAAGCCAGTCTTTAAATTTGTGAGAAAACAGTTGTTGTTTGGAGGACTAACCCATGATTGTCCCTCCACAAAAGGTAAAAATAGGATGCACTTAGACTTGATAACCATCTTATTAAAAAAACAGAGGTATAGTAATTTTCTGTACAAAAATTCTGCATACAATTTACTATGAACTAAAGCAACCTATCATTTCACAGAAGAGAATTAAAAAGCAAGAAAAGAAAATCCACAGATTTCATTTGCAACCTCTAACTCCTCTGATCATTGTCTTTTTTTTTTGGAGTTTCTGTTCATGGTGGTTTCTGCTCTGGCTAAACTTGGAGTGATTTTAGCCTTACTCTTTTCTATACCAGGAAAGTTTTCTCTTTTTTTTTTTTGGCAGGAAACTATGGACCCTTCTCAGAATAACATTTTAAATGCAAAAAAATTAATGTGTAGGATCAAAATCAAAATATAGGAAAAAATAAAATAAAACAAGTTCTCAGATCCAAAGTTAAGAACCCTTGAATAAATAGATTGAGCAATGTCAAGTTGCAAATCTAAGGTTATCATGGAATAAAATTAATCAAATGAGCACTTTGTTATCTATAAGATTCTATATATCAGCTTGTGATTATTATTAGCATTAGTTTCCACTGACTTTGTTGCCCTATGTTTTTGACCATGATATCCCCACAGAGAATCAGGCCTAGCATTGCCATTCTCCCTTGTGAAGGTGAATTTTATGTTTGTCCAATGAAAGTTTATGGTAAGTGCTTCTGGCCTCCCATTTCTTCGCCTTTCCCCTCAGTAAGTTGTACCTCCCCTCTCTAGCTCCTTATAATCTCATTTCCCTTGGTAAAAACTGTCCTGAAAATCAGTCATACTGAAGTCACACTTATTATTGTTTTGTTCTCTTCCTCTAAAGTCAGTATTTGCATTTTAATGGAGAGGGAATTTATTAAGAGAATTTCAACATCAGCAATCCCTAGGGAAATGGGAAGCCATTTATGGAAGTCAGATAGGATTCTATGACCTCTAGGATCCTCTTTATCTTTTGTTCTCTGATCCTATGTTTGAGGTTGG
Organism: Macrotis lagotis; assembly: GCF_037893015.1. NCBI lineage: Eukaryota > Metazoa > Chordata > Mammalia > Peramelemorphia > Peramelidae > Macrotis > Macrotis lagotis. The sequence continues at coordinate 459,881,024 of NC_133658.1, forward strand.
AAGGTGTGAAGGGGAAGGAGAGACATCTTAGACATCCCTGATTTAATACTCCCTACTGTCCATTCTGCATGTGCCCAAGACCAAACTCAAGAGAATGTCAATAAAGCTCAATCTGGATTCCATATTTGTGTAACACTATATTTCTATATATGTGCCACTGTCCAATACTATGCTGAATAAGTTAAATAATACTGAATAGTTATTCAGTACAGAGATGACAAAAACAGTTGCCAGTCTTTCAAGGAACTTTTCATCATATGTAGAATACAAACACACATTTACATGATATAGAATACATATCCATACACGGTCATTGATTGATCAAGAGGGACCAAATACACAGTTCAGAGAGTTCTGAGAATGGAAGACTTTTCACTGGGTTGATGAGGGTTCTGTAATCTGCCTCTTGCATGGGTAAGCATTGCAGTTTGACTCATGCATAGACAAACATCTTCCTTTAATTTCTTCTACCTCTGGAATCAAGCTGCTAAATCAGGTGATGGTAAATGAGTCACTTAACTTTTCTTTGATTCAGTATCCCCATCTGTAAAATGGGGATAACAATAACATTATTAATATTAGGAACATATTAATTAGAAAAAAATTCCCAGTGCTGTTATATCAAATGGGAGTTTGTAAAGCATTTTGCAAATATTAACATTCCATAAAAATGCTATTATTATTATTATTTCTAAATGAAGTTGCTATAGACCTATCTTTAGTCAGAGATTATTCAACCTCTGTAATATTGACTTCCTTCAGCAGCCATTCATTCCCCCTTTAACTTTGTTGAATTAAAAATATTACAAGTGTCACAGAGCAATGAAGCATCCCTAAAGAATATTGGATCCTAAACAAAAGTATAATTTTGAATTCTTAGGAGAGAGGTAAAATCATGGAGTAGCCTCAGAAATCAGTTCCTGACTTTAAACAGATTTTCCTTACTATTTATTAATATTTTTGAAAAATGAATGAAACTACTGAATTACTGGACATATTGGCATCTTAGAATCAAATTATATGTTTTTGAGATTTAATTCTATATACAAAAGTTAATTTTAGTTCTTATGGGGGAACGAGTTCCTTCCTGTAATTGTACTTGCATCATGTGCAGAAAGATCCAATGCTGTAACTTTCGTGAGGAATGATTACTTGATACTTAATAGCTGAAGTTGTTTTAATGAAAGTTTTGATGTAACTTTGTTTTTGTTTCTTTCCCTGCTCTCAATTACTTCCTGGCTCTCTGGTGTGCTGCAGTTGCAAACATACTTTGGCGAGAGGAAGGTACTGAAGTCCTACATTTTGATTTGCTTTTGTTCCCATGTATTCCTTGACTGTAACAATTTCATAACAGGTCATCTTTCACTGAGACACTCCTACTCTGCAAGCCTCAATGCACCAAACATCTATTTACCAGTGATCTGAAGGATTAGTTTCCCCAAAAATGATAATCTGAGAAGGAACAGCTATTGATACTGGGGAAGAGGGAACCATTAAAACTTAGAGGATTGTGCATGTTAGGAAATTTGCATAAAAATGCATTAGCTTGAGTATAGTTATCCCATTTTTCCGTAAGTAGATGGTCCCCAGAGAATGCCTGGCATTCAGGTCCCATTCTCCCTAATACCTATCATATTTTATATGTGGTGGCACTTTTTTCCATTTTATTAATTTTTGTATTTTGTATTTTTTAATCCTTTCCATTTCAAGATATATCTCTCCTCTCTTCTTAAACATCTCTCATAACAAAATAAAAGAGGAGAAAAATCTATTCAACAAAGTTAAACAATATGCCAGTCAAATGGGATGCTATACACTGTTTTCCATACCTATTGTCCCCCCACCACCACATAGGCCTTTCCAAAGAAGAATTGGGGAGAACATGCATTTTACCATCTTTCCTTGGAGAATAAGCTTAATCACCATAACTACACAGCTTCAGTTTGAGCTCTTTGTTCTTTCCATATATTTTATCATAGTTATTTTATATTTTATTTTCCAGATTCTATTTCATTTGCTCTGTAGCAATTCATATGCCCTCCCAAGTTTCCAAGAATTCATTTTTGTCATTTTAATGACACAATATTACTCTATTACATTCATTTATATCACTACCATAATTTATTTAGACTTTCCCATTTGACTAGCATTTCCTTTATCTCCTGTTCTTTTTTAATATCATAGTTTTTGAAAAGCATTTAAAACATTTTAATATTTTTAAGTAGCAATGGATGGTAATTTTGCATCATTAACTATGCTTTGGCTTATTTCTATTTTAGATTCTATCTATGAAGGACTTGTCAAAGAAGTAATTCCAATTTCATTTAATTTGACAGATATTTGTTAAATGTGTGCTGTGTTAAAAGAAAAGATATTGGTCAAAAATATTTTAGTATCTACTTTATACACAGTCCTGTGCTAGGCACTAGAGATTCAAAGATGAAAAAAACACATGGTCTCTGCCTTCAAGGAATTTAGAAGCTAATAGAGTTTGGGATAAGGATAGATAGAATGCCTATACACCACACACACAAACACACAAACATTCTCTCTCTCTCTCTCTCTCTCTCTCTCTCTCTCTCTCTCTCTCTCTCTCTCACACACACACACACACACACACACACATACACAGCACATGTGCTTTAATTAAATATCTAAATGCCTGATTTTTTTTCCAAGTTTCCCAAAAACAAATCAAAGTACTTCTATGTGATTTAGTGCTTTTCTTCTTCTAACTTGGATTAAGAAAAAGACTAAGGAAACATTTTCTAAAATAATCTCATAAATACTAATCACCACTGACTCAAAATAGCCTCAAAATAAAGGTCAGAGAAATCTGGGAACAAAATAGAGAAAACTAAGCCTAGTTTCATACTACAAAAATGTTTTTTTCTCATATATACATAATTAAATATCTGTTATTTTAGAGGGGAAAAGTTTTTTTTTCACCATATTTTTATAATATTCTGTAGAATGTCAGGATTCCAGGTAACAGTGAACCAGAGTCTTATCCCATCGTAGGTACAAGAATAAGAGCACTGGTTCTAGAATCAGGTGAATTTTGTTCAAATTTTTGTTTTGCCTTTTGTTTGTTTTGGTAGACCTCAGTTTTTTTCAGCTACAAAATGAAGAGGTTGAGCTAAGTGACTTCTGGGATCCCTTCCAGTTCTAAATCTATGATTCAATGATTTGAAAGGTCAATATTTTGTCAAAATATAGAATTTTATAGGGGAAAAGAAGGCTTTCTAAGAAAAGATTTTATTCAAAAGCTTCCAGTGATAAGCACAGCATTTTAAACAAAAGCAAATCTTCAGGCTATTTCTTGCATCATATTTCCTAGTATAATTTATTTAACTGAACCCTCAAGCACAAACAGAAATTTCCTTCAAAATTTCAAGCATTACCTTTGTGAAGATTTAATTTGAAAACCCATTCTAAAGTCAGTGAAAACAAATATTGTTTCAAGAAAATAGGACTGATCTTTCCTTGAGAAGTTGACCTTGTTATTTGAAATAAAAAAACTTCTCATAAAGTTTTGTTGGGTGTAGACTGATAGATCTTTGACTACACAGACCATCTAGATCTCCTGTATTCAGGGCTTGGATTTTACTGTCATGATTCTCTGATTGGATGCCAGAAGATAGATGTGTCTGTGAGAGAAAAGAGATAGCAGAAAGATTTGTGGGGATTAGAGAAGGAAGGGGAGTGGAGAAGAGGGAAGGGAGGAAAAAAGGAAGGGGAGGAGAGAGAGAGAGAGAGAGAGAGAGAGAGAGAGAGAGAGAGAGAGAGAGAGAGAGAGAGAGAGAGAGATACTTGAATAAGAAGCAAAAACTTCTTGAAGAAGAAATATTTTGAACTTTTAGAAATCTGCCTTAAGTAGAATAGATTCATCTTTTGCATGGCAAACACTTGAGAATTAAAAAGCCCATTACAAAACAAATAATTTTAATTTCATTATGTTAAGCAAATAAATATGTATATAGTAAGTTAAGTGAGTAAATGGTAACTACCTTTTCAGGAATAGATATGAATTAATAGAACTTATTGCCCTCTGATAGAAATTACTCTAGAAGTAATTTCAGATGGTTAGATAGAATGAATGAGTGAGTAAATGAGCAAATGAGCAACTGGGATTTATTTTATATGTACCAGGCCTTAACTTAACTTCAAATCTAGCCTCTGATATTTACTGAATGTATGATCCTGGGCAAGATACTTAATCACTATTTGTCTCAATTTCCTCAACATAAAAATGGAGATAATAATGGCACCTTGCTCCCAGGGCTGTTGTATGGGCCAAATGAGCTGATATTTGTAAAGATCTTGGCAATCCTTAAGGTGCTGTGTGAATTCTAGTGGTTTTGTGCCAAGTAACATGCTAATCAATAAGAATACAAATACAATCAAGATATTAAGTCCCTGCCCTCAAATCATTATATATTTTAATCCAGAAAGACTACACATTTCTGTGTGTAACCCCCATAGGTCTGGATGATTCCCAGAGCTTGGATATGGTAGACAATAACAACCCTTATTTGTAAATTATTCATCCCTGAATGGTTTATTACTTGAAGATTTTATTAATGGAGGTAGTTTGTGAGTTTTGCTAGTATGGGAATTTCCCTCTTGATGCTAATCTGTAGTTTTCTGTTGTCAAGAGTTACCTTGGTCACTGAGAAGTAAAGTGAAGACTGGCACACTGCTGTAAAAAGAGAGTTGAATTTGGAGTGAGAGATACCAGTTCTACCTGTAAGCTGCATCACTTTCAAAAAGTCACTTAACATCTCCTAACCTCATTTTCCTCATCCAAAAAAATGAGAGTTTTAAATTAGATGACTTCTATGGTTGCTCCACATTTTAGAAATCTGGCTCATGAGACTGAGTTTATTTTTTTAAGAAATTGTACCTAAGTATGATGGTGATATTTGAAGCTGGGATGTTTCCCAGTCTGATAGAGGAGACTCTATTCCCATTAACTCTCCACCCTCTTCCTAGTATTGTTTGGCCTGCATTGCATTAGGGAGATAGACCCTTCTCAGTCATTCCCAGGGTCACATTGATATATAATTCTTCATCCTGTAACTATTTGATTTTTGGTTTATTGAGGGATTTTTTGGTTTGTTTTGGGTTTGGGGGTGCCTTTTTTGGCTTCAACTTCACTCTTAGTAATGCCCTGTAGGGGCCTGCTGTACCTGATCCTCATTTATATTTCACATAATGGGTATCATGGTGATTTGATTTGAAATAAGCAAAACTAGGAAGATAAGTAACATAAGACCAACAGTACTGTATAAAGACACAATTTTGAAAGCTTTAAGAACTAGGAGGACTACAGTGGCCATTTATGATTCTAGGGGAATGATGATGAAACATGCTATTCATTAAAGAGAATTTATTGTATGGGTCTGAGGCACTGAATGATATGAGAAATATACATTTTATGTAAAGCCATCAAGAGAAATTGTTTTAATTGATTTTACATTATTATTATTATTTTTTACAATATTTATTACAATATTTTTCTCATTTTCAAGGGGACAGAGAAAGAAATTTTCTCATTTGTGATAATTTTTTAATGGAGAGGTAGGGGTTCTACAAATGTGAAATACTGTACGTACTTTCAGATGTGGTCATTGTATTCTTAATTTTACTTAACCCTTACTTTATTATAAGAGATCTCAAAAGGAGTAGGAATAATCTGTAAAGGTTTGTAATGTAAAAAAAAGAAAACACATCTCTTCAACTTTTAAAGAAAGAAATGTAAGCCCAGTAAAGAAATATTTTGACTAAATGGCGAATCCAGCATCACACAGTTGGTATGTTTCACAAAGTGGGAGCCCCAATCTCCCCTTACTTCAGGACTGCCTCTCTATTCATTATTGATGCCACCCTGCCTATTTTCAAGGAGAACAAAAGTATAATTATTAAAATTCCACATATATATGCATATATATATATATATATATATATATATATGAGAGTAGTCAGATACCTTAAATAATCAATTGGTGGGACATAGTCAAAAATTCAGCCCTCTAAATGGAACCTAGAATGGCTTGAGTAAGTTATACCTATTAACTGAAAGGTCAGTTATAACACCAGTCCACATATTCTTTCACTTAACCAATAAGTTACATTTGAATCTGTCAATGGCATTTCAGTTCCAAAGGACTCAAAGATGACAGCTCTGATAGATATTAGATGAGTCAAAATCAATGAATGAATACATAATCTTTTCCCATTACATCATATAATTCTTGAATTCCTCCCCTTCTCAGTTTCATGGCACAGGTATTGCCATGGTGGCATCATTCATAGAATCAGTGTTCAAAGTCACTATTCTCAGCAAGCAACAGCAATATTAATATAGAGAATTTTCCTCATGCAACATGATCTGGTGTTCTTGGATTTTTTACAAGAGATTTTGTACCATGGTATTCTTTCTTCTTATTGAAATACTCTGATAGCTGATTCAAAATAACAGCTCTAGAATCCTGATGGAAGCTAAGAATCCCTTCTGAGCCATCAGAGTCAAAATAGTGCTAAGTAGAATATGAGATGGATCATATTTTAATGTATCTTAAGAGATTTTAGTCAAGGTCCCTTGCCTACCCGAAGTTTTTTTACCTCTAAAATCAGGTTAAAATAAGTCACTTTTTAAGGACATTTATGATCCTATGTGTCTATGACTAAGGTAATCTCTAGTGTCTCTACAAATTTAATTCCTAAGATTCAATTTACTAATCCAAATTAGATCATTTTAATTTGACAAGCATTTATTACCTCCATAGTATCTCTTAAAAGTATTTCCTTCTCTCCACTTCCAGATCTACCTCCATAGGTCAGGCCCTCATGTACACTCATCTGCACCATAGTAATAATTTCCTAATTGATTTCCTGTTTCAAGTTTCATGCCTCTCCAATATATTCTCCCCAAAGCTGATAAGTTAATAATTGAAAAATCAAGATCTGATGATATCATTCCCCTGGGCTCCTTCTTTCCTCTAGGACCAAACTGCTCTTTTTGGCCTTCTTATCCAAAAATAACTTTGTATTTAATCAACCAACAAGGATTTATTAAACACCTATTTCATCTTGGGTACCTTAGTAGTCACCAGATGAATATAAAGGTAACACCTGCTCTCAAAGAACTCACATTCAATCTTTTAAAATCTTTTGTTTTCTGAAGTTGAAAGCAATTCTATAAATAAAGAACAGAAAAATATGATTCTATAAGAATCTATGAAATTCTATTATATGAAACTTTATTAAAAATCATATAATAAATTCAACATGTTTCAAAGCTATTCCAATCTATGATTCTCTGTGAAACTTTTGGTGTCCCTTTCTCTTCATTTTTTCTCTGACTTAACATTCTTTTCTTTCATTGTATTCTTACCCCTACCACCTCCCTTAGTTCTGTGCATCTCAAAAATTTTCTCAAACTTTCTCTTTTAACCAAAGACTGGTCAAACAAAAATAAAAAAGCACACTGACCATTTGTACAAATATATACCTTTAGCCCTTGTCAAGAGTTGGGTAGCTCACCTCATCATCTGAAAAGTGATTGATAATTTTTTTGATTAGCATGCATAAGCTAATGTTGTTTTGAAAAACTGTAGAAATAATATAAATTTTCTCCTGTTTCAGCTTACTTTCTTTTTTTTAGTGACTTGAAGCATTTTTCATATGACTGTGTGTTCAGTCATTTTCCTTCTTTTGAGAAATTCCAGGTTATATCCTCTTACCACGTAGGGATTGTTCTTAAACATTTTACTCAGATTCCCATACATCAAGGATTTAAGGCCTTTATCAGCACTTGCTGAAAAAATTTTTTCTAATATATTTTACCTTATAAGTTTAACTGCATTGTCTTTTTGCATATAAAAGCTTTTAAATTTTATGCAATTAAAAGTATTAATTTTCTTAATGTGTTCTCTTGGGGATGATAACATACATCAACATAAAGATGTATGTATGTAAACAGCACATACATAGCAGTTATATGGATATATGGATATATTACAAGGGAAAGCACTAGTTAGACAGAGGACCAGGAAAGATTTCATGAAGAAGGTAAAATTTGAAGAAATCTTGGAAGGAAAACAGGAATGCTTAGAGATGCAAGTGAGAGAGCATCCCAAGCATGTGGGATTACTTGTCTAAATTCAGAGTTGGGAAATGGAGCACTAAATGTGAGGAACAAAAAGCAAAACAACATGTCTGGATCATAGAGTTTGTGGAAGATTGTAACATATAATAAATCTAGAAGGTGGCATAGGAAAAAGGTTATTGAATGGGCTTTAAATATGAGGCAGATGACCTGATATTTAATCCCAGAAATTATAGATTAATATAGGGGAAATAATTATCAATTCTGGTAAATTAAAGTTAAGTGGTGACTTTGGAAAGATTAATTTCAGTTGATGAATAAATAAAATTAGAAGCTAAATTGCAGTGGGTTTTGAAAAAAGAGAAGAGAAAGCAGAAATACTGGGTAAAGAGGGATTTTTTCAAAAAGTAATGAATGAGAAGAGAAAAATCATAGCTAATGAGAATGATAAAAATTAATAAGAGATTTCAGTGTATATTTTTATACATTTTGTACTTAGTTATCTATGTCCAGGTTATTTCCTCAAAATTTAACTCCTTGCCAACAGAGATAGCTTCATTTTTGGTTTTGTGTTTCTAGAATCTGGCTGATAATAGTCATTTGATTATTATTGAATTGAATGTTCAAAATCCCACATATTAAAGATAAAAAATAATTGACCTATCATATCTTTAGCATAACTATCCAGTAACAAGAATAGTATTACTCTATATCCAATAATAAAAATTTTTACTTTTGAAAGATTTTATTTACTTTGAATTTTATAATTTTTCCCCTAATCTTGCTTCCCTCCCCCCACCCCCCACAGAAGGCAGTCTGGTAGTCTTTACATTGTTTCCATGGTATGCACTGATCTAAGTTGAATGTGATGAGAGAGAAATCATATCCTTAAGGAAGAAACATAAAGTATGAAATAAAGCAAAATTACATAATAAGATAACATTTTTTTAAATTAAAGGTAATAGTCTTTGGTCTTTGTTCAAACTCCACAGTTCTTTCTCTGGATACAGATGGTATTCTCCATTGCAGATAGCTCAAAATTGTCCCTGGTTGTTGCACTGAAAGGATGAGCAAGTCCATCAAGGTTGATCATCACCCCCATGTTGCTATTAGGGTGTAAATGTTCTTGTGGTTCTGCTCATCTCACTCAGCATCAGTTCATGCAAATCCTTCCAGGCTTCCCTGAATTCCCATCCCTCCTGGTTTCTAATAGAACAATAGTGTTCCATGACACACATATGCCACAGTTTGTTAAGCTATTCCCCAATTGAAGGACATTCACTTAATTTCTACTTCTTTGCCACCATAAACAGGACTGCTATGAATATTTTTGTACAAGTGATATTTTTACCCTTTTTCATAATCTCTTCAGGGTATAGACCCAGTATTGCTGGATCAAAGGGTATGCACATTTTTGTTGCCTTTTGGGCATAATTCCAAATTGCTCTCCAGAAAGGTTGGATGAGTTCACAGCTCCACCAACAAAGTATTAGAGTCCCAGATTTCCCACATCCCTTCCAACATTGATCAGTGTCCTTTCTGGTCATATTTTTCAGGCACATATTTTAAAAAAATACAGAAAAATAGAGGATTGCGCTATAAAATAGCATTCCTGAAGCTCTGGGATGCCCCCATTTTATTAGAAAATTATTTATCTGCCTATATGAAGAACTCTTCATAATGATTTAGCTCATTTCATTGAGAAATTATTAAACCCCTAGTGTAAGAATAAACAGATGCAATAGGGTAGGTAGAATATGAGGAAAACTGGGAAGACTTGGGTTTCATTCCAATCCTTGAGACTTATTAGCTGTATGATCCTAACCCAATAGTTTAGCTTCTTGGTCTTTTGAGTTAACTCCTTAAGACTAAATCATAGACTGCAGTACAATCTTTGTTGTTGGAAAATGTCCTTAAATTAGTTTTTGGCACACATGGAATAACAGCCTTTGTGTGTTTTTGAAGGATTGATGATACAAATACAAAAAAATAAAGGGGGTGGAGGAGGAATAGCCCTTGTCTTCAATGAGATTACATTCCACGGCATTTAAACACTAAGTTTATTTATAGTTGTTCAGCTTTGGTGAATGATGTTGTTTCCTTTCATACCAGGAAAGGTCAAATGTATATGAAGGTCTATTTCTCACCAGAAAAGTCATAGAAGCCACTCATCTAGAGAAAGATAGAAATAATTTTTGTTGGAAGAGACCTCTTGTCCAAATGAACCCCTCAGATTCAAAATTTACTGATTCATGAGACTTCCAAAATGCTTTATCACTCCCTGCCATACACACCACTAAGTCAATGCATCTTTTCACCTATCTCTCCTCCCTTCTTCATGCCACAAAGTTTCATTTTTCAACTATACCAGCTACAGTTTTATGCTAGGCAGTATCTTTGATGGTCCATGGGAAACTGACTGAAAGGACATAATGATTATTCTGGTTTTCTCATTCTGTTTTTCTGAAAGGTCTCAGTGTGGGAAACGTGTTTTACGTCTTTTCGAATGATGGGATCACAATCATTCAACCAGCTGACTGTGAGATAAGGAGACACATCAAGCCCAGTGAAAAGATTCTTGCAAGCTATGTAAGTTTCTGTGCTGGAAGTGGCATGTGTGAAAACCTGGCAAATGAGCTTTAAAAAATTAATTAACCAACAGCTTTATGCAAAGTCCTGGGTTCAGTTTGACTGGTTTTTGATTTAATTCAAATAACTTCTTTTAAACCATTGAAATAAACCACCTTGAAGTGTTCTGGCATTGTGATAGACAGTGCAGGGATACAAAAGGCAATGAGGTTAACATTATCTTTCCTCTCCTTAAAAGAGAACATAAGGCAGGTTACAGGACAGAACTAAAATGTATAAAACAATTAGAGAATGATTAAAGGCAGTGCAAAAATATCAGATACAAATAGTATTAGAGGAATCATTCAGTCATCAAACTGCATTAGATACTTACTCTAAGCTAGTAAAGACAATATGTAAATAATTACATAATAAAGAGAAAATGTAATAAAATCTTAAAGGGGAAGGCTCTAGCAACTATGGAGAATAAAAGAAACAGATAATGAATGAGGACTTGGAATAGTCAGTCAAGGAAGATCTCCTGGAGGAGGTGAAACATAAATAGGACCTTGAAGGAAGGAGTCAATCTTGAGAGGAAAAATAGTGGAGGCCATCCTGAAAATTATAGCAGTTTGAACAGGCATGAATATGTGAAAGAACCTCCAGTAATGTGGTGGGCAGATGTTAACAGAAAGAAGAGAAGAACTTGACAAGAATTGAAAATGCATGTCCAGAGGAAAGGAGACTAGATACTAGTAAAAGAATATTAATTTAAGGAAGGTTTAGAATTCCAAGATTGAAAAGAGTCATATTCCTTGTTGGATTCTTGTTGTCTAATATGAAAGCTTTCTACTGTCCCCAGGATAATGGTTTATGATGTTTTTGTTTATTCTCTTTCCTTTTTTTTCCCTTTCTTTGTGGGTAGACCCAGGTTAAAGAAAACCTGATATAGGATAAGGGGAACTCAGTGAATGAAATGGATATAATGGCATGGAGTAGGGAAGAGGAAGAAGATGAAGGAAAGAACAATCATTCCCATGATTAAAGCATTTCCATCTATGGTTCCCTTAAAAAAATAAATGTACTTCACTCATTATAAACTGATAATGCAGAAAAATTTAATGAATGTGACTACTTTTAAAAATGAAATATGTCCAATGTTGCCCAACAAAAACCTAAAAGAAGAAATTGGCAATTCCAAAGTCATATCAAGAATTAGGAGACAGAGACAGGACTAGAACCCAGATGCATTAGGAATAATTACAGTAACTGTCATTTAAATAGCATGCTAAGATTTGTAAAGTACTTTACTTATACTCTTATTTGAGTCTGCCTGTGAGACAGAGAAAACAGATGTGGAAACTGAGTCTGACTCTTCACCCAGTACTATTCATATTACACCATGCTATCTCATATCTGTTTCCTGCTTTATTCTTTTCCCAAGACAAGTGTCTTTATCTTTCTTTCCTCTGCTACAATTTTACTTTGGAAAACATGGGATTACAAACTCAACTATTGCCATGAAAAAACAGCATGAAAAATGACATGATTTAGGTAAAAGGACTTAAATTCCTTAGATAAGTGGGTTCCTTAGGGTTGTGTCATTATTAACATTTGATTATTATTATTATTATTATTTCCCTCATTTTTCATTTTTACTTTCTGCAATTCAGAATTTAGTTAGCAGGCAGTTTTCCAGACTATTTAATTTGAAGTCATCATTTTTCCTTAACTTAACTACTATGAGATAATTTTGAGATTAGTGTAATCCAGTCATTTTTTTCAGTTCATTTTAAGTGATTACTTATAGCTTTTGTTGGTATTAGTTCTGTATTTTAGCAAGAACCAAAGCTTTACTTTGATAGGAGTCAACTGATTTGCAGTTAAGAGACCAACAGCAGAATAGTCTAGTTGTACAATAGAGGTTACCAGAAGTTTCTTTTACTGATTCCATCATAGGTGTAGACAATTAAAAAAATCAGATGAATAGGGTAGAGGGAAACAAGGGCTCAGTATCAAGAGACCTAAGGTATTGGCCCCAGGATCTTGCACTCTATTCTGCCTCTGACTGATGTTGAAAAAGTCATGAAACTGTCATGAGTTTTCCTGAGAAAAATTCTCTCTCTCACCATCATATCTTCACAAAAGTCATCTGGAGTACCCAGAATCCTCAATCTCCTTTTCTTTCTTCCTTCAAGGTTCAGCTCAGTTGCAATGTCCTTCACAGCACTTTCTTTGATTCTACAAGTTAGTCATAATTTTTCTTTCCTCACAACATCTTGTAGATACTTTCTGTGCCCCTGTTGTAGCTATCACCTCCAAGCGAGTAGAGGTTTCTGGTTTTGAAGTGATTGTTTTGTTTTTAATTAGCTTAGGGCCTTGATTGAAGGAGATTCTTTTGTTTGTTTTTGATGTTTCATGGATATTTTTTGTTTTTATTTTTATATTATTACAATAATCTTGTTATGAGAGTAAACATAACCCCCCCCAAGAAGATGAGAAACCTCAAGAATAGTAAGAGAGAAAAAAAATGTACTTCAGTCTGTGTTCAGATTCCAATGGCTCTGTCTTTGGGATGAGTTGCCTACTTAATCATAAGTCCACCAGCAAAGTTGTTTCAATATTTCTCCCATAATTGCTATTAAAAGCTGTATTTCCCTCTACTCTATTCCACCCCACTCTCTTTTATTCTATTCTCTCTCTTTCAACCTGTCCAACACCCGAAAGTGTGTTGTATCTGAGTACCCTGTCCCACAATCTTCCTTCTCTTCTATCACCTATTCCCCCTTCCCTCCCCCCATTCCCCCTTACCTCATCCCTTTCTTCTTATTTTTTTTTCTCTAGGGTAAGATAGATTTCTATACTCTATTAAGTGTGTATGTTATTTCCTCTCTGAGTCATTTCTGATGAGAATGAAGGCTCTCTCATTCCCCCTCACCTGATTAAAGGAGATTCTTAATAAATATTTTAAAAATCAGTTTCAACTTCCCTATTTATAAATTGAAGATAATCACAAAATAATTGTCATTTTATAGTGCTATTCATTTTCCAAACACTTTACAAATGATATCTTGTGTGATTTCCAGAATCACCTAAAAAGTCTAGTCATATATTAATATTCCAATTTTATAAATCAGAAAATTGAAGTTAAGAAAAGTTCAGTGACTTGCCTTTATTCACAAAATTTTAGAGATAGTGTTTGACTCCAGTGCTCCTAAAACTCCAGAGGTATCATCCCATATGCTATGTACCTCATACTTGTTTTTCCCATATTCAAGTGGACAATATGAGGGCTAAATGAGAAATATTCAAATGGGTAAAGTGATTATTAGGGAAGGAGATTTTTATCCCACTCCTAACCTGAATACCATAGTGAAATTCTTCAGAAAAATTCCATTTCTGTTACTAGCTCTTATGATGTCCTTCAGTCATTTCAATCCAATTCAAGCCAATAAGCATTTATTAAATCCATAGTTAGAGCGGGATCCTATGCTTAGTCTTAGGGATACAGAGGTAGATATGACCCAGACTCTTACCAAAGAGCTTACAATCAGACACATACATACATACATAACTGTGATATAAGGGAGAGGGGGGTTAAGAGTCAATGAGCCATCTGTTATGAGGCATTTGAAAAGCTCAAGTTCCCATCTACTTCCTGAAGCTAGAGAAAGCTTCAGGTAAATGGTACTCTAAATGAATCTAGGAGGAAAGATTTCAGCCTGTGGAAATGGGACTGTGTTCATTCCAGACAAAGGGACTACCTTGCACAAAATACTGAGTCAGAAAAGAGAAGATGAAAACAGAAGATAACAAGTAAATAGTTTATTCTAGCTAAATAGCAAAATATATAGAGGATTGTGAGGGGGAAAAAAACCACATAAAGGAAACTGGAGGCAAATCATAATATGTCTGGAATGCCAGAATTAGTTTATGCTGTATTCAGTATAATCTGTGGAGCCACCAGAGGTTCTTTGAGTAGATTCAGAAAATTAGAGTACTAAATTAAGAATATGACTTGGACACCAGATCAAATATTAGGTGGAAAAGGGAATATGGATTAGAAATGTTAGCCAGCACACTAGATGGCAACCCCAGGACAAGAAATTAGACTTAAATATTGAACCGTGTCTAATAAGATGCAATCTAAATATGAAGTCCTATGTTTTGGTTCAAAAACTAATTTTACAAGTACAAGGTGGGCAATGTATTTGTCTTTAAAAAGATAAAGGAATTTCAATAGACTGGAAGCTCAATATGAGTCAATCTTATGACAGGGCAACCAAGCAAATTGCAATATTATCAGTCTATATTAAGAGAAGCAGAATATTCAGAATTAGGGAAATTTGTACTGCATCAGTCTAACAACATTGGATCACCTCTGGATTATTGTACTAAATTCTAGGTACCATATTTTAGGAAGGATTTTGGTAAAATAGAGTGTATACAAAGGAAAGTAACCAGAATGGTGAAGGGCCTTAAGTGCTAGTCATATAGTGATTTGTAGAAAGGACATGTTTCCTAGTAAACTAAAGAGAAGACGAAATTAGGGGCACAAATGCTAACTGCATTTAATATATTTAAAGGGATCTCATGTAGAATAGGAGTAATATCATAGTCATAATAATTATAACTATCATTTATATAGAACTTATTGTAACATCAATTACTACAATAAGTGCCTTTTGCAATTATTACTTCATTTGATCCTTAAAACAACCCTGGGAGATAGGTGCTATTATTTCCATTTTACAGATGAGGAAACTGAGAAATCCCCCCCCCCCCCAAAAGCTGAATGACACAGAATGTCTATGCATAAGACTTTAGGTGATCAAGAAGCTGTTGGACAATTCCATCTTGGGGACATCTTTGTCACCTAGGAAAAGCTAATCCTTGCCAGAGATGAAAGCAGGTAGCTATTAGTCCAATCACAGGATGGAAATTGCAAAATGGGAAATCTAAGCTTTATGTAAAGAAAAATGTTATATAATTAGACAAAGTAGATAGGCTATTTATGAAGGTGGTGAGCTCCTCACTGGAAGTCTTCATTAGAAAACTGAAATTCTCATTAAGTATGTTGTAAAGAAGATTATTGATGATCTATGGGGTGTACTAGTTGATTTCTTAGGATTGTTCCAAAACTGTAATTCTGTAATTTCAAGTATGTAAGGAGGAAAATCATCTATTAAGGTGATGACAGGACAAGTAGAAAGAAGAAGGCTCAATAAAGTCATATTATAAAGTTAGAATTGACAGTTTGATTGGATGTAGAAAGATGGAAGCATCAGAGATAAATCCAAGTTCATGTGTTTGAGTTCTTGGGAAGATGGTGGTGCCATTAAAATAAATAGAAAAGTTGGGAGGGCAGGCAGGATTATGGAAGAAGGTAATAATTTCCCCTTTAAATTTGTTGAATTTAATATATCAGAAAAAAACATGTGATGCAAACATCCAAATGGAAAGTTGGGAATATGGACCTGGAGATATTTCAAAATGTGTAAACCTTGTATATACTGTCTCTATTTATACTCAGGGAGTATAAACTCCCTTCAGCTTATCCTGTTTATTTTCTGTAGTTTACTTGAAACTAGTTGTTTGCATATTATCTCCTTCATTAGATTGTGAGCTCCTTGAGGACAGAAACTGGATTCCCCCCACCTTTGTATTTTCATTGCATAATATAGAGTGTGATACATAGTAGGAGCTTAATAATAACTTATGAACTACTTTAGCTTACTTTAGCAGTGATAGTGATAATGTCACATTTTTAACAGTTTACAAAGTGCTATCTTCAGAAACACCCTTGTGAGATAGACAGCTTAACTATTATGATCTGTGTTGTTTTGAAGCCTGCTCAGGTGAGCTGAATGTTCAATTTTCAATGCAGACTTACACCTTGAAAGTCAGAATTACTTCAATTGATCTATTGTATTGTTAATTGTTCAGACTTAAGAAAGTTGATGGAGAAAATTCTAGCAATGTAGATTAAACTTAAAAGAATGTCATAAATTTTCAGTCAGTTCTTAAACATTTACAAACACACACGACCCTGAATCTCTTTTCCATGCTATAAATAAGGATAGGAAAAAGTTACAAAGATTTACAAGGGGTAAAGAGCCCATACTTAAATACAGATTTCCTGCTTCCAAGTCTATTGCTCTTTCTATTTTGTTTCTGCTACCTTTTTAACATATATTCTGTGCCAGACACATAGTTGATACTTTGAAAACATTTTAGAATTTTTGAATTTCAAGACTATTTTAGAGGCCATCTAGTCTGACCCTTTGTAAGCATGTCTTCTGCCCCTATCCTTTATCCAATTTCATGTTCTAAATTCTTTCCAGTGTGCTTCTCAATTCTTAAGTCCCCTTCTTTACCAGCTTCTTCCAAAAGAACAAACGAGAAGTAAAATGGTAGTGTAAAATACATCACGTCAAACATCAGCTGCAGCTGAACTCTGGTACCCATCAGGGAATGTGTTATAGACAGATGGTGTATTGTGAAGGTGTTTGGAGGCAGGAGGTGAATAGAGCTGCTTGTTCCTATGACGATGTATTTTTATCAGTTCCCTATAGTTCACATCTTACATACAATAGCGTGCATGAATAAAAAGGCTCCAAGGTGAAATGTTTTCCTGTCTTCTTTATTTTCTGATTTTAGACAGAGAAATGATCAAAACCATGGAAACTACAATGTTGCTAATCTTTTGCCTGTCAAGACTTTGATAGGTTGTAGGTCAATAGGTTGTAGGTCAAGGCCTGTTATCCCCTGAGGTAACTCTGCAGGTCATTCTGTTTATTCTATTCAATGTTCAGCCAGAAACCTTTTTTATATCTTCTAAATATCAAAACAGGGACAAAGGCTACCTCAAAGGGAAGATAATGCCAATGTTTTGGGGGGCTTTGGTTATGAATTCTTTATAACAGAAATTTGTTAATGACCAATCAATCTATGATAATAAATGAATGTCCAAAAGACAAGTTGTCCAGGCCATAAATGAATGATTCTCACATCTCTTTTTAGGAAAACTCATTATTAAGACAGGATTCACATAATCATAGATCTAAGAGTGGAAGGAAACTTTCAGGCCATCTACTCAGAACCTTTTATTCTACAAATGAGGAAAATGAAGTTTGTGGGAATATGTAGGCCTATGGACTTATATAATGTCAAACATTAAGATGAATCCAGTTACAACTCTAATGCCAGGAATCTTTCCACTGTGCCACAGATTCATAAGCTAAACCAGTAGGAACATTTGAGGAGGGAGGAAAATGACAGTATCTATTATTATCAATTTCTTAAAATCTCATGGCATTATAACATTTTTTTTTAACTCAGTAATTATTTAAGCTTACACAAAATGCATTTTACAGGTTATGGGCTTTCAGTTTGTTTATATCAAAATGTGTTCTATTAAAGTGTGTGTGTGTGTGTGTATGTGTGTGTGTGTGTGTGTGTGTGTGTGTGTGTGTGTGTGTGTGAAAGAGAGAGAGAGAGAGAGAGAATCAATCCAAAGGCTCCTTATCTAAAAGTGTATCACACTGTGTGCAGTCTCTTTCCCACTGTGTGCAGTCTCGTTCCCACAAATCTGTGTCTGTTGTACATATATTCATGAGTGAAAATAGATGCAGATAAAAATCAGTGAGGCAAGGAACTGAATAGAAGGGGGGAAATCAACTATATTTCATTTGGATAATTGTGTAATGTCAGTGATACCAAGCTGAATACACACCCATACACACACACCCATACACACACACACACACACACACACACACACACACACACACACACACACACACACACACAAACAATCAAACAAATCTCTAAAGAATCCAAATTACAGTAAATGATAGCAAGATGAATGTTGGGTAGAAATTCTCTGCAACATAACACCAGCAATGACTTGCATAAAAGAAGTGATCTAAAACATAAATTTATAATCAGTTACATAGATTGATGGGCAGATGAGTTATTTCAGATAGACAATTTGAATATTGCACTGGTTCCAGCAAAAAGTCTACAATAAAGAAGGCCTGTAGTATATCACTTGAGTTCTCTATGGATTCATGAAAGTCTATAAAAATGCATCATTTAGATTGAGTTGTTTTGAATGCATCCTACCCAATATTTATCAGTGGAAAAAAAAGAAAGCAGAATTTGATTGTTATCCATAAGGAAGAACTGGTTTCTAGTATAGAATTGTTGAGAACAAAGGAGGATGGATGAGTGCTCAATCTTAGATTTGTCATAAAGAATGAGAGGTAAGCCTAATATAGTCTGCCATGCATTCTGAATTTTTGGAAGAGTAGAAGTCAAAAGGTTTTGAAAAAAGGATAGGTAAGGTTAAAATTTCTGCTGGAGGAGTTAGTATAGAATGTACAGGAAATGCTAAAGTCTAAAATTCTAGATAGCAAAAGAAACAATTTCACTGAAGAAGAAAGAGATTGATATGAATGCATAAGAACTCATTAACCAATTTAGATTTTAAACATATACACAGAAAAATTGAAAGCAAGGAGAAGTAATAAGAGATGAATAAAAATCTATGGTATGATCTCGAAAGAATTATGTGAGAAGTAGTAAAACTTAGAATGAATTAAGTCTAAAGACAAAAAAAGTGTTTTGCTTTTGGCTCTGTTGGAGGAAAGAGAAGAATCAGAGAAAAAAGAGTTCCACTGTACATTTGGATAGACACTGGAGATTTCTTACTTCTATTTTGAATTTTTTTCCTTTAAAGAAATTAAACTTTGTTTTGTAAAGAAATGCTAAAATAACCATTAGGGAAATGTAATCCATAATATCTAGGGAGATGGTAAGAGCGAACCTGGCTACAATATGAGATAAATCAACAGGTCCAGATAAACTCTGTACAAAAAGATCAAAAGTATGAGTTTTTTAAAAGTATGAGAAACTGGAGAGGTATCATAAAATTAAGAGTAAAGTAAATGTTCTTATTTTCTTTTTCTTTTGGGTTTTTGTAACACAATGGGGTTAAGTGACTTACCTACATCTAGAAAATATCCAGTATCTGAGGTTGGATTTGAACTCAGGTCCTCCTAAATCTAGGGCCAATGCTCTATCTACTGCACCACCTAGCTGCCTGGTTATTTTTTTTAATGGGGTGGACATAATGGAAATTATAGGCTAGTGAACTTGAATTTGATTCCTGGAACAACCTAGAATTAAATTTTAGCTAATGAATATCTAGAAAAGAAAATATTAATCAGAAAGAGCCAGTATGGACCCATCAGAAATAGATGATGCTAACCAAACCTCATTTCTTGGCAAGTTACTATACAAGTGGGTCAGGATAATTTTGCCTCTTAGCTCGGCATTTGCAAAAAATTTTAAAATAATCTCAAAAAAAAGGAACAAAAAAATGAGTGAACTGTTTTAATGACTGTATTCAAAGAATAGTCATGAAGGATTATGCTTTACCCTATTGCTGTTTAATATTTTTAGTGACTTGGAATAAGGCACAGATGTCATGTTTTCAGATGACAAAAAAGCTAGGAGTAGCTGGAGTAATCACACTGGAAGAAAAAATCTAAAATTACCTTTACATATTGGACCACCAGGGCAGATGTAATTTGATAAAATGGAATAGTAAAAAATGTAAAATGTATGCCTCTGAATTCAAAAAATCAATTCCACAACTATATTGATAATATGGACATTTCCATGTGTATGGGACTAGACAATAGCTTTTTCTTAGGAAGTTTTGAGACTTTTAATGAAATTCAAACTTAATATGTATTAAAAATGTAATAGTAACTGTGGGAAACTAGGCTACAGCTAGAGAGATGTGGCATCTAGCTAATCCAGCTACTCTGCTTTATTCTGACCAAGGTGTTTTGTTTAGCTCCTGGCACAATATTTTTAAAAGGACATTGATAAGCTTAGGAGAATATTTTTAAGGACTCACTCATTTAAGTATTCATTCAAAAATGTGAAAGTTTTGAGCCTTATGAATCTTAGTTTGAAGAAACTATAAGTTTTTAACTGAGGAAAAAAAGAAGACTTGGGAAGATGTAAAAGTTTCCTTCAAATCTTCAGAGTTGTTATGTTAAAGACGTATTATTTGTTCTAGTTGACCTCACAGGATAGAACTAAAGTGTAACTGGTTGAAATTTCAGAGGCAATTTTAGGCCTGAATGCTATATAGGAAAACTTCCTAATAATTATAACTAGCCCAAACTGAAAAAAATTGTCCTGGGAAGTAGTGGGTTTTCCCCTCATTAGAAGTCCCCTCTGCAAAAAAAACAAAAAAAGAAAAAAAAAAAAACAAGCTGAATGGGGGCAGCTAAGCGGCTTAGTAGATAATAAAGCACCGGCCCTGGAGTCAGGATTACCTGGCTTCAAGTCCAGTCTCAGACGCTTAATAATTACCTGGCATTGTGGCCTTGGGCAAGCCACTTAACCCCATTTGCTTTGCAAAAAACCCCCTAAAATTAAAAAAAAAAGCTGAATGGTTTCTTGTCTTGTACATGTTGAAGAAGATTCTTATGTCATTATGGTTTGGATTCAATAGTCCTTGAAGAGCCTTCCAACTCTAAATTTATGAGATATAAAAAATTTTACAAAGAATTTTATAAGATCCTCCAAATTAAATTAATATCTTAATACTCCATAATTTCAATGGAAAATTTACCATAATGAAAGATGATGAAATTATTATTGAAAACTGTAATTCAGATTTGGAAAATACACCTCTCTGATCTATGAATAAGGGAAGTTGATGATCAAACAAAAAATAGAGGAGATTATGGGAAAAAATAATTTTGATTACATGAACTTAAAAGCCTTTGTACAAACAAAATGCAGCCAAAATTAGAAGGAAAACAGGAAATTGGAAGGAGGAACATTACAGCAAATTCTCTTATAAAGGTCTTGTTTCTCAATTACATGATACAAATATGAAAACATGAGCTGTTCTCAATTGATAAATGGACAAATGAAATTAATAGGAAATTTTCAGAAAAAAATCAAAACTATCAATAGTCACATGAAAAAATGCTCTTAAATCACTCCATATTACAGAAATGTATATTATAACAACTCTAAGATACCATATCATACCTGTCAGAATGACTAAAATGAAAGAAAAGGAAAATGACAAATGTTAGAGGGGGGTTGGAAAAATTTAGACATCAATGCATTGTTGTTAGAGTTGTGAATTAGTTCAACCATTCTAGGGAATAAGTTGGAATTACATCCAAAAGACTAAGAAACTGGGGCTTACCATTACTACTTTTATATCCTAAAGAGATCAAAGAAAAGGAAAATAGTCATATTTCTACAAAAATATTTATAGCTACTCTTTTGTGGTGGCAAAGAATTAGAAATTGAGAGGATACCCATTCATCGCAGAATGACTGACCAAGTTTTAGTATATGATTTTGATGGAATACTATTGTGCTTTAAAAACTAATGAGCACAATAATTTCAGAAAACCTGGAGAAGACATATATGAACTGATGCAAAATGAAGGAATCAAACCCAGGAGAATATTGTACAAAATAACAGCAATATTGTAACAATGATTCACCATGAAAGACTTAGGAATTCTGATAAAAACTAATGATCCAAGACAATCCAAATCCATGTTGAAAAATGCTCTACACTTTCAGCGAGAGTGAACCCTCAATACAGATTTTAAACTTCCTTTATTTATACTATCTTATTATGTTTATGGGGTTTTTTTGGGCAAAAATGATTAATCTGGAGATATTTTGTATAACAATATATAATAAAAATTTAATTGCTTGCTTTCTCAAGGATAGGGAGGGAAGGAAAACAAAGAACTTGAAGCACAAAATTTTTTAAATGATTTAAAAAAATTTTACATGTAATTATGAAATACTTGACAAAATAAATTTTAAAATAAAGAAAAATTTGGTTCAGGATTGAGAAAAAAAGAGGCCAAAAGTTTGTAGGTGATCAAGTTTCATGTTTGTATATCATGAATATTTTCTTCAATAAGAAAGACTAGAAGTATTATATATGATGAGCAATAAATGACACTTTTCTTTTGTCCAGATCTTTGTTTTTCTTTTTAAGAGAACTCTATACTGTAAAAAATACTTTCCACTGATAGATTGGTAATTCCTTATGATTTTAGTTTGTTGCCTGGGATACTGAAAGATTAGTTGACTTGGTCATGGTCATATAGCTTATGTTTGATAGATCTGAAGCTAGATTTTCAAGGGCAGCCCTCTAGCTACTGGATCTGTGGCCATAAAATGCAGCAACAACAAAAAATTGAAAGAAAGGTGTGCTTATTGATGTAGAAATCACTTCTGAATCAATTAGACCTTTTCTTCTCCTGACTTATTAGAGCAAAGATCAAAATCAGTACCTCATTAGAAGAATAAAAATGAGATGTGTTCAATCAGTAAAGGTACATTATGAACTATTGAAAATTACAGAAAATGGGAAGTGAATAGAGGTATAGGTAGCAAAGGACACTATCACCTTTTCCTGTAGTAGCTTAATCTCGATATTTCAATCCCTCCAACAAACAGCCAGCAAACATCCAATTTCATTGCCAAACAGAGATGAGTGGGAATAAACTAATAAATACCCCAATATAGAGGAAGGTGGTAGATTATGAGAAATTTCATATCATGCAACAGTGAGAAGCAGTGAAAGGGAAAACATTTAAATAGAGTTTGGTATAGGACCAATAAATCGGGTCTCCTGAAGAACACTTGAAGATGAAATTAGAAGGAAGACAAACAATAGATGAAAAAAAGATGATCTCTTAAGATAATTGATCATTTCTATTCTAAAATGCGAGTGGAGCTACCCCATTTGGACTCCAATATCACAGATGTCATTGTTTTGCATCAGAAAGTAGTCATAACACTAAAGAAAATAAAAGTAGAAAGTGAAGCTGGGCCCAATAAAGTGTATACATGATCCATGCTAACAACAATACCATTCTGAGATCATCAATTCTTAAATTATATGAATGAAAGAAATTTAAGGGGCAATAAACAGATGTTGCTACCCTAACAAGGATAACCATCAATTCTTTTTTTGTTTATTTTGTTTTGTTTTTTAGGTTTTTGCAAAGCAGATGGGGTTAAGTGGCTTGCCCAAGGCCACACAGCTAGGTAATTATTAAGTGTCTGAGGCCGGATTTGAACCCAGGTACTCCTGACTCCAATGCCGGTGCATTATCCACTACGCCACCTAGCCACCCCTCATCAATTCTTATATCTACTTTCTCATTTCTACTTATTTCTTTATCACTGTCCATTCAAGTTGACAGTGAAAATATAAAAGGTAATGGTCAAGCCTTCACAAACTATATTCTTGAGAAGGACCATAAAATCTCTCACAGTTAACTTCCAGAGCCCCATTTTTTTGTTAGTTGACTTTTATAAAAGAATTTGATTTGCAAAAGCAAATAAATAATAAGGTGCTTCCTTCCAAGTAGGTTACTGAATTCCTTGAGAGTGTTTCATTGTTGTTTTTGTAATACATCTCCCTCTGCCACCACCACCCACCATCCAGCTTATTCCCTGGTATATAGTAGTTATTTAATAAATGTTTGATTGCTGTTAGTGTTATAGAAGGGCAATGAGTTGGTCCAGTGGATAGAGCTCTAGCCCTGGAGACAGGAGGACCTGAGTTCAAATCTGAATTATGTTACTTGACTATGTTACCTTGGGCAAGTCATTTAACCTTGTTTGCCTCGCATTCAGGATGACCTCCAGTCATTATGATTTCTATCTGTTTACTCAGATATGGCTCTAGAGGAGAAAGTGGAACTGGTGACTTTGAACAAGCATCCCCTTACTCAAATCCAAGTCATGTACATATCATGACATCACTTCCCTGATGTCATGTTCTTCAAGAACAAAGGACAAATGTTTATGTTAGTACTTCATAAGATACTTTAATAGAATCATTTAAGGCATAAAACAGAGTTATGTTCACCCAAGTTATTTGACCATGTCAGGAAGGATGATAAGGTACATACAATTCAAATATAGCATAATCCCTTAGAGGAAAACATTAGCTACTGAGGAGGGAGTAGGGGCATAAAGCCAAGGAAACCATGGGTCAATGGAGGTGAGAAAGGAAATCATTACAGACTTACAGACAGTTGCACAAAGGCAAAGAAGCAAAAAATGAAGTATTATCTGAGAGGGACTGTAAGTAAGCCAGAGTTGCTGTATTAGAAAGATTGAAAGTTAGGAAGAGGCCAGTTTGTGAACATTTCAAATGTCACCTAAAGGTAATTATATATTATCTTGGAGGTAATAGGGAACAACTGGTGCTCGCAGAAGCTTTGGGATTATTTAGACTCAGAGCTTCCTCACTTTGACAGCTGAATAGATGATGGATTGGAGAGGGGAGAAAATTCAATCATGGAGACCAAATAGAAGGTATTATTGCAAAATTCCAGGTGAAAGGTGATGAGGTTTTGAACTACATAGCTAACTATGATGGTTACTATAGAGAAAAAGGGATATAGGAAAGTTATTGTGAAGGTAGACACAAGATCTGAAATATATTTGAGTAAGTGTGCCTTCCCATAGGCCTGCCATAAAGAATTCATTTAATCCATTACTCTTCTTGCTCATGGATATTTTTGGAGAGAAACTGGGATGGTAGGAATACTCTTTGCATGAATCTGAAATTGATAAGCTTGTCTCCATCATACTTCCAATGTCTCAGTTTCCCTATTTCATTTATCTCACAATAGGCCAACATGATGATAGGAATAGATTGTCTGGTATTGTAGTAATGAATATATTTCCCCAGATAGGCTATAAACTTTTAAAGAACAGAAGTAAAGTCTATATCATCCTTGCAGTCCTCTCAGTGAATAGTGTAGCCCACATGCAATTGTTAATGTTTGTAGTTAAACAGATGAATGTATGGGAAATGTACCAAAAACTTTCCACCACAGTATATCATAGAGAAAAAAACCATCATATTGGATAGTTTATCTTAAACCTCATTCAAGGACCCTTAATTTTCCATACCACTGCTCTTTGATTTAAAGGCAGTAACTTACCATGTGACATAAAGAGGAAATTAGTAACTATGAGTCCCCAAGACACAATGCCCCAGAAAGTCATATCTATCAGTATATCTATCTCAACATCTTTGCTTTTGTGGTTAGAGCATATGAACCATTTCCATGCAGCAAGACTTTCTACAGAACCAGACAAACTCTAATGTTCAAATTTTTCTGCCCTCATATTCTCCTAAAGTTACCATATGAGCAAATATAAAAGCATCAAAATGGTAGCTTTTTTAATAAATGGATTTTATTTGCTACAAAAATATCTATGCCTCAGAGAAACTGCATAGACAATGATGATTAGAAAATAAATGGGATCCTCTAGGCCCATATCTCATGACTCTGAGAGAATTTGCTGTGTTCAATATGTTTAAAGTAATCCTTTAGTTCTGCCAGTGTAAATCACTCCCAAATGAATTTTACCATATACTTCCCTAAGTTAGCACATGTTGGACTTAAGTGGGTACTATTTAAATAAAAGTATCTTTTTCATTTTCAGGAAGAAATCTGTCCTCAGATGGAAGGAGAGACTACAATATCCTGTCAGTGGGCATCTGCAGTCAATGTTAGGAACCGATATGTCTATGTGGCCCAGCCAGTACAGAGCAGAATTCTCATAATAGATGTACAAACCCAGAAAGTCCAGCAGGTCTGTATAACTTCAAGGTGATTCCTAAGAATCTTCAAGTATATTAAGACTTTTCAAAGAGCTCAACAAAGCACCTGGCTCTTAGTAGACCCTATATAAATGCTTGTTCTTTTTTACTCCCCTTCTCTTATTTTTCACCTTGGAAGAGAAATCTCTATCCTGAATCACTTTCAATTCCCATCTAATAGAACTTCCCAGCCTAAAAACTGTTGTGATGTACATTTAATTGTTTGCACAACCTCTCTCTTCTCTCCACCTCCCACTCCCACTCCTTTTCCAATTCAAACTAAATAAGCCTCTTCACCAAACAGAATCTAGATTTCCTGTCCTATCAAGAATTGTGCCTGTTTATACTTAAGATTTGTGTTTCTGTAATCTTTCAAAAAGTTACAGCAGTACATTCCTTAGGTATAGACAATAATTATATTTTTTAGAAGAGGTATATTTCTCAGAATAGTATATCTGAAATCTCAAGTCATAAATTGCCTTCATAATTAACATTGCATTTCAAACATTTATACAAATTTTAAAAGGTGACACAAAGTTTTATTATCTCACTATCTTACTTTCATTGGTTTCTTCTACAGATTGAGCTTTTAAAAGCCTGCCTACCAAAGGACTCTTGACTTTAAAGAGTTCTATAAGAAATGTAATTCTTACAATGTTACAAAATTTGCAAGCCTATTGAGATTTGGTACATTTTTAAAGGGTGAATCCACAAGTCCATTTCCTGTTCTTTTTTTAAAGTAGGAGTACTAATGGAACCTTCATGTCCTTTTTATGTTGCTGCTAGCCTTTTCAGGAGACCTAGCTATAAAACAGATGCTCATGCTTAATTCTGTTCTATATGATTGTGATAGAGAAGTCAGTGTTAACATGCTCAAAAGTAGAAACAGAAATGTAACACTGAGATTTTTGTGGTTTTGACATTGCAAGTTCATTTGCACTTTTGCATCATTAAGTTGAAATACTGGTTTTTGTAGTTTTATTTGACTTCTTTGGTTCTAATGTTAATTAATAGCTATACTTCTGCAGTTAATATCATTGGTAGAATCTAGTATTAGAGAATCTAGCTGTAATCCCGAAGTCCTTGATAAGACTTTGCATATTAGTGCCCGCAGTCCATCCTAATTTTGTTCTGTTGATGTGGGCATGTTCAATTTTGTTGAGCCAATCCCTTTTAGTATTTGTATTTACAAGCCCTCACTTTCTATTTTCTATTCTTCTGAGTATAGTGTTTATATGAGTAAAATAAGTACTATACACATAGGTATTGTATTTTGTTAGGAGTATATTAAATGTTAAAATATTTTAAGATTGCTGTATACTTCAGGAGGGAGGTGTTGAGTTCTTCCTAGGTGAAGGCTGCAGAAGATTCGTCAGTGTAGTGAAGAGAAACTGGAAGTAGTTATGATGATTTGCAGAGAAAAGAATTACTTTGGTGGGTACAGCTACTGTTCAGGAAGAACTAATTGAAAATTGTCTTATCTCATTTGTGTGAGTATTTTATCCATTCATATAGATTCTACACATTCTATCTTCTTTGTGCACTTTTTGTCTCATCCACATAGTGTCTAAACTATACTGTTAACACTAAAGGCATAAATACAGTAGGAGCAGTATTTTCTTTGTTAGGCTACTTTCAGATATGTAAAACATTTTGGGGGGCCCAATACAGTGCCCTTTTCCCTTTGTAGTTGTTTTCCTTTACCTACATTTTTACTTTATGTAAAAGTACCTTAATTTTGATTGTATTGTAATACATTGGCTTTGTTTGAATTTTCAAAGTTTTTGATAAAAATTTGCCATCTAGACAGAATACCACTATGTGAACTGTTAGAGCAATTCTGGTTTCCTTTTATAGTTACTTTGCTAAAGGCATTTTGTTCTGTTAAAGTTTGTTTGTAATTTATTGTTTTTTGCTGAACTACTGGAATTGAAAGAAATAAACCAAACTTCTCATCAAAAAAAAAAAAAAAAAAAGCTTGGGCCAAATCTAGATTTTGCTAGAGATAGTTAGGCTGTCCTTTCCTTTCACTAAATAGAGTAGCTGATGTGAAGACATAACATTTCAGTTTGAGAAACCATAATCTTAAATGGGCAAACCAAGATGAATGACCACCTGAGATAATTGTTCCACTCAGTTTGCTTAAAGAAAATTAATTAGTCATAATTCGAGCCAAGATTCTCTGCCTTTCAGCTAGGTGGCGTAGTGGATAAAGCACCAGCCTTGGAGTCAAGAGTACCTGGGTTCAAATCTGGTCTCAGACACTTAATAATTACCTAGCTGTGTGGCCTTGGGCAAGCCACTTAACCCCATTTGCCTTGCAAAAACCTAAAAAAAAAGATTCTCTGCCTTTTAGGATATGCCCTAAGAGGGAAATCTTAGATACCTGTATCCTGAGGCTTGTCCTCTAATTATCACTGGCAGGGATTAAAGAGAAGTTTTCCTCACCAGATTAAATAATGCAGTCTGGGAGGAAATCAGATCCTGAAATGAGAAATATTGATAGAAAATTACTAGGTTTCAAGTTTTTCTCAGCTCCCTATGAATCAGCTTAAGGAAAGAAGAATTCCCTTACAACTAGAACTTTTCAATAATCATATGTCTGATTTTATTGTTATTAGTAGAAATTATTAGTTATTAGTAGAAGTTATTAGTAGAAGAATTTGGACAGAAGCTGAATGACCACTCTCAGAGATGTCTTCCTGCACCAAGAAGTAGGTTGGACTGAAGTCCTTGCCATCTCTGAAATTATAGGAGCCCCAATACAATATAATGGAATGTAGAGATGGAATCAGAGGATCTAATTTGAAACTTGGACAATTCCCTTCAACCAAGACTGCTACTGGTAACCTTTATGAATCTGGGCAAATCATTTACCTTCCCTCAGTCTCACTTTTCTCATCTGTAAAATGAAGTCAATGAATGTTCCCTACCGGCTCTGAATTGATGATGCTGTGATCCTACAGACTTCTATGGGCCCTATGCTCCTCTCTAATATGAGAGTTTCCAATTTTCTAAGATTCCTTTAGTTTTAAATCTCTGTTGTTTAGTTTCATTTTTTTTTAGTTTTTGTAATACAATGGGATTAAATGATTTGCCCAAGATCATACAACTAGGTAATTATTAAGTGTCTGATGTCACATTTGAACTCAGGTCCTCTTGACTCCGGGGCCGGTGCTCTATCCACTGTGCCTCCTAGCTGCCCTGACAATTCTCTTTCAACCAAACTTTCAGTAGCAGGTTCCAGAAGTATCTGACCTTAAAGATTGAGAAGAGAAGAACATCTCTAAGACATTTACATTACCTCACATAGAAGAGTTCTTATAGCTGAATATTAGTATGGGACCTGCTCCATATAGCCTTTGCTGCACTGATACTAGTGTCCCAAGAAAATACTGAAACAAAACAAGCCGTGTCAGTGAAAAATGCAACAACAAAAATAGATGAGTTGTTCAATTGAAAGGAGCCCCAAATTTTTCAAAATCATAACTGTAACATTAGAAATTATTTTAAAAAATATTTAGAATAGAGAATATTCTTATATCCAAATAAAGAGCTTTAGATGACCATTTAAAGTTTATAAAGTATGTTCCATACAGTAGCCCTATGATATAGTAATATTGACCCCTGTTACAAATAGGAAAACTGAGTCCAGAAAGGGAATGTAACTTGTCCACAATCTCATAGCTAATCAATGGCACAAATAAGAAGAAAATACCTTCCTTCTGACTCCTGCTTTGCTACTCTTTCACCTATAGCATTATGCTGTCAGTAGGGAGCCTTCACATTGTTTCTAAATTTGATTTCTAAGGCAGCAGTAACCAGAATGTTGTCTCATTTTTTCAAGGCCATAGGTGTGGATTCACTACCAGCTAAGCTGCTGTATGACAAGTCGCATGATCAAGTCTGGGTTCTAAGCTGGGGAGATATGCAGAAGTCCCAGCTAAGTCTTCAGGTATATTTATGAAAACTCTATATATTTGCTTGGAAAGATAATATAATTCTCTATTTGTATTTCAAAAGGGAAACACCAAATTACTCCCTCATTCCTTTTTCTTCCTCCCCTCTTTCTTTTCTGCTTTTTCCCCTCATTCTTCTTTACTTCTCCTTTTGTCCTAACCTTTATTTCTCCCCTCTTTTCCCCTTGCACCTGTTCTTTCTCTCTCTATCCCTTTATTTTTCTTTTTATCTCACTTTGTTCTTCCTTCCAAATTCCTCTTTCTTTCTCTTTGCCACCCTCTTCCATTCCACAAAACATACCTTTCTCCAACTCTAGAAATCCTGGATATCTGCCTCACATTTGTATAACATCTAATCCCAATGGTCTCAATTCTACTAAATTCCATAACAGGACAACTTCTGGTTGGAACAGTCTGCTCTTTTTTTTTTTAGATTTTGGCAAGGCAAATGGGGTTAAGTGGCTTGCCCAAGGCCACACAGCTAGGTAATTATTAAGTGTCTGAGACCGGATTTGAACCCAGGTACTCCTGACTCCAGGGCCGGTGCTTTATCCACTGCGCCACCTAGCCACCTATAGTCTGCTCTTTCTTCATATGACCATAGTTAAACACTATTCAAAATTGACTCTGGGAAATTATCACTGTCTGAACAGGTGGTTTCCTTAGGCAGTCAGGCCAGGTCCTAGTGGCCTGTTACAAATAGCTTTCAGCTTCTAATGGTCTAAATGGATACTTCTCATTTGTTATCAGCTTAGCCTTGAAGTTAGTGACAACAGTACCTTTCTTTTCTCTTTTAAATTTTTGGATTATTCATGCTGGGTCAGTCTTGTGGAAAATCATTCACTAGCACAGAACATTAAATCCAAGTGTGTCAGCATAGTGAAAGGGTCTCTTTTTATATCCTGCTTAAGTACGTTTGTAAAGAATACTAATGTGAAGTACCATCCATTCTAGCTGATAGATCTAGAAGCAAGGAATTTCAGAGAAGTATATTTAGGCTCCATGTAATAAAAACAAAATTACTAGCAGCAACTAGTAAGTACAGTGGATATAGCACTGGCCCTGGAGTCTGGAGGACCTGAGTTCAAATCCAGCCTCAGACACTTAATAATTGCCTAGTTTGGTGACCACTGGGCAAGTCACTTAATCCCATTGCCTTAAATAAATAAAATTTTTTTAAAAAATTTAAAAATTACTAAAATTAAGAGGCATTCAACAAGCATCTATTAACCACTTACCCTGTTCCAGGGAATATACATAAAGGCAAAAGCTCTCAGAGAACTCATAGTATACCAAGATAGACAATGTGCAAGCATTTATGTCCAAAGAAGTAAATACAGAATAAATTGACAATAATTTACAAAGGGAAGGTTCCAGCATTTAGGAAGATTGGGAAAGGCTTCCTGTAGGGATGGGG
The DNA here is from genome assembly GCF_037893015.1 of Macrotis lagotis. Lineage (NCBI taxonomy): Eukaryota > Metazoa > Chordata > Mammalia > Peramelemorphia > Peramelidae > Macrotis > Macrotis lagotis. The sequence continues at coordinate 459,912,786 of NC_133658.1, forward strand.
TTTTAGCAGGGACCTGAAGAAAACTAGGACAGCTAAGACACAGAGTTTAGGAGAGAAAGCATTTTAGGTATTAGGGACTTTCAAGAGAAAAATGCCTAAAATCAGAAGGTGACAGGTTTTGTGCAAGGAAAGAACAAGAAGATCAACAGATCATAGGGTACATGGACTAAGTAAGTTATAAAAAGACTGGAAAGTTATGAGGGGATCATATTATTTTTAAAAATTTAATTAATTTCTTTTCATCCATATGCACATGCATATTTCCAAGTTACAAAATTTCCATCCACCCTCCCTTCCCACCCCCATCCCCTCAGCAGGGAACAGTCAGGTTAGCATTTTGAATGCATATTTTGATAAACATGTTTACAAATTAATAATTTTCAACTCAAGGAATTAGGATTGAGGGAAAGAGATATATGAGATAATTTTTATAAAATGTTCAAAGGACTTTTTTTTTCCTGTGTGCTTTGTTATATTTTGTTTTTCTTCCTCTGTATGGGGATAATATAGTCTATAGCCTATCAAATATAGTTGTCCTAGCTCTCTGGACTGCTGAACGGAGCTGCTTCCATCAAGGCTGTTTATCTCATAATGTTGTTGTTGATGAGGAGATCATGTTATAAAAAGCTTAGATACCATACAATGAATGTTATTTAATTCTGGGTGCGATAAAAATTATTGGAGTTTATTCAATAGAGGGTTGAAATGATCAGACCTGTGCTTTGGGAGGATAGGATCACTTTCACAACTAAGTGGAGGATGGTATTGTCCAGGTCCAAAATGATGAGGGCCTGCACCAGAGTGATAATAGTTTCAGAGAAAAGAAGAGGAGATATATAAAAGATATTATAAAGGTGAAATTAATAAGACTGCAACTGATTAAATAAAAACATGAGAGGTATTGAAGAACCAATGTTATAAGCCTCAGTGAATGGAAGGATGTTGGTGTCCCCACAGTAATGGGGATATTAGGAAGGGAGACAGATAAAAGGATAAAACATGTATTCAGTTGCCGGGTTTTTATTTACAACGCCGGCTTCTTAATGCTAGTCCGTCCTCTTACTCACCAGTCCAACGCATGGTGAGTCTTCGGGGTACCTCCGGCCCCCACTCTTTGATGGGGGAAGAACCAGACAGAGCGCCTGAGGTGGGTCATGAGTCTTTTTTCTTCTGTGATCACATTCCCGCTTCCCCCCACCTCTCAGCAGACCCTTTTATCCCCTCTGTCCTCCCTCCTATGAACTCTTACTCAATGAGGGGCCGAGTTCTGTAACATTCCCTTATAAGGTGATTATGTTTCCCCTCTAAGCGACCGCCAAGCCTCTTCCCCCCGCCCCCAACATCTCCCCCTTTCTGTTTTACAAGGTTATCACTTGGTGTGACCTTAAGCGGTGCTGAGGTTAGCCTTAAGCGGTGTCATTTCTACTGGCCTCTGATAGCCGGGGGCGAGGAACCCTGTCTTAGGTCATCTCCTTCAACCCAGGACCTTGCCCGTCCTAGGCGCCCGACACCCTCAGGGCCTGTCTTAGGTGGCTGGGTGAGGAGAAGTTGCCCGTCTTGGGGTTTACCTCGTCTTACCCCTAGGTGTCACATGTCATGCATGGCGGCTAGCCAGACTTGGGGATCCGCCGGGGGCGAGGAACCCTGTCTTAGGTCATCTCCTTCAACCCAGGACCTTGCCCGTCTTAGGTGGCTGGGTCAGGAGAAGTTGCCCGTCTTAGGGTTTACCTCGTCTTACCCCTAGGTGTCACACGTCATGCATGGCGGCTAGCCAGACTTGGGGATCCTCCCCCGTCTCCATGGCCATGAAGGCTTTCTGAGTAAGAAGCATATAGCCCCTCTGTCGCCTAGCTAGGCGGCAGAAACAGACAACAAGTAGGGTGATTCCCAGAATCAGCGTCCTTGTTCACCCTCAAGGGGGTATCCTCCCGCCATCTGGCAATCCCTCCATGGTATGGGATCCTTGATGTTTTCCCCTGTGGCCACACATGAGGGGCCCCACCGAGGCAGAAGGGAGCCCCATCGATGTATTGGTCCGTGCTACCGGAAGGGGAGAGGGAATAACTCGGAGTATTCCCCATGTCGGATTTCCTTCAGATGGAGCACCTCCAAGGATCCCTACGATGATCAGAAGGCCTGAAAAGGAAAGAAATTCCTCTCACCCCGTAGGGTTGGGCATTAATCAAGGTCTCTTATCTTGTAAACAGGGAGCCATCTTTCTGGCTCTTCTATCTTATCCTCGGGATGAAATGACAGGTGGCCCTGTCTTCTGTTCTTTACCGTTACAGGGCCATGCCAACCTCCCTCTTCATCTCTCCACATGACTTTAGAGCCTGGTAGGGCCTTGGTGGGAGAGGGCAGGAGCGTTGGTTCTTTCTTAGCATGTCCTTTTGGGGAGAAAAATCTCTGGGCGGCTGTAGTGCCGTCATCCCTGACTTGTAGGAAATTCATGGTAAATAGTACCTGAGACAGGTCTGAATGGGTCAGTGACCTGCCAACTCCCCCTTTCTGTTTAAAAAGCGTAGTTTTGAGTGTGCGATTTGCTCTTTCTACCAAAGCTTGGCCAGTGGGATTGTAAGGGATCCCGGTGGAATGGGAAATGGAAAATTCTTTGCAAAAGGAAGCAAAGGCTCTCGAGATGTAGGCAGGCCCATTATCGGTTTTGATAGCCGAGGGGACGCCTAAGACAGCCATCTGGGCATATAGATGTGAGAGAACGTGTTTAACCGCTTCTCCTGGCTGTAGAGAGGCGAAGGTGAAGGAGGAGAAGGTGTCCACCGAGACATGGATGTACTTACGACCCAGGTGAGTAATGTCCATCTGCCAAAGAGCATTGGGGCCGTCCCCACGTGGGTTAGACCCCTCTGCGGGGAGGGCTTGTCTAAAGGGAGCACAAGAAGTGCAGGAGCGCACAATTTGGCGAGCCTCCTTCCGGGGAATGCTGTATAGGCGCCGGAGCGACCTGGATGACAAGTGATACTTACCATGTGCCAGCTGGGCAGGTGTGGACAGGTTTAACAAGAGAGCCCTATCTGCCTCCGCATTGCCCTGGAATATGGGGCCGGTGGAAGAAACGTGAGAGCGCACGTGAAGAACAAACAGGGGGTGGTTTCTATCACGGAGGGAGGATTGCAGCTGTGTAAGGAGTGGGCTAATGGAAGAAGTCGAGGAAATGAAGGCATCTTCTAAACGAGGGATTAGCATGGCACAATACATACTGTCAGTAATAAGATTAAAAGGGGTGTCTCTGTAGAGACGGAAAGCCTGAAGTATAGCATATAGCTCATTCTTCTGAGTGGAGTCAAAGGGGGTATCAAAAATCCAGGTGGCGGGTCTAGCAGGGTCATGGACCACAGCACGGCCCAACCTGGTAGCGTCAGTGAAGACATTAGGGCCGGTCACTGGTTCTGGGGACACTAGAGGGCGCGGGCGGGAAAGGTGCAGTTCAGCGAACACTCTAACCACGGGAGGTGGCGTGAGTCTGGTCTGAGAGAGGGTAGTCAGGACAGTGGCCCAAGCGATAGATCTATCAACTAGCGAGTGGGTCACCTCCTCTGGGAGGGTAAAGTTGAGGACAGGCAAGAGGCCAAAGAGACGCTGGCATCGCTCTGAGGCCTGAAGGCAAAATAAGGCCAGGGCCTCCCACCGGTCCCGGATGATGCTCTTAGTGGTCCGGGGGTATAGCCATTCAAGGCATCCATGTCTCTGGAATAAACATCCCCAGCCCAGGGAACTGTCCCCCAGTGTGTGGAAGAGGACAGGCGACTCCGGGTCGTATTGAACCAAGAAGGAAGAGGTTCTGCGGAAAATTTCCGAGAGCGCCTGTCTTGCCTGGGGGGTCCAACTTCTAGGGGATGACAGATGGGAGTCGCCTTTAAGGACATCATATAGAGGTTGCATTAAGGAGGATGGGAGGGGCATAGCGGGACGCAGCCACTGTATGGCGCCAACAAGCCTCTGAAAATCATTAAGAGTAGTATATCCCTCGATGTTGATCGGAGGAAGTGCCCTACTAATCTTTCCTGGAAAAATCCTATGCCCCAAGTAATCATAGGGGAAATCCATCTGTACCTTTTCCGGGGCTATGTGAAGCCCCTTCTCGCGGAGGACATGGGTGGTGCGTTGCAAGCAAGCCCGAGCCCCCGTCACAGAAGGTGCTGCAATCAAGATATCATCCATGTAATGTATGAGCATGCAATTCGGGAATTCTTTTCTGATAGGATGTAGCAGAGTATCCATGTAAAGCTGGCACAGGGTGGGGCTATTGGCCATTCCCTGAGGTAGGACGGTGAACTGATAACGTTTACTGGGGGCTTGGAAATTGATCGCGGGGAGGGAAAAGGCAAATTTTTCTTTGTCCTCCGGGTGGAGGGGAATGCTATAGAAGCAGTCTTTAACATCAATCACTATAATAGTCCACCCTTGCGGGACTGCAGTGGGCATAGGGAGACCAGGTTGGAGGGTACCCATGGGTACCATGTTGGCATTTACTGCCCGAAGATCAATCAACATTCTCCAACTCCCCCCTTTCTTTTTTATGACAAAGACGGGGGAGTTATACGGGCTAAGGGACGGTTCCACTTTGTTCTCGTGCAGGAGGGTCATTACTATGTCTGTGAGGGCGATGAGCTTTTCTTTTGTCAGGGGCCACTGCTCAACCCAAATAGGTTTCTTATTAATCCATGTTATTCTAGGGGAAAAGCTCATCTCTAGAGTGGCCCCAATTAATTTCCCCGCAGGCTATCAGGGGTGGCAAGTGTCAGGTTAAGCTGGCTCAAGATATCTCTACCCCATAATGCATAAGGGAGGTCGGGTAGGCACAGTGGGGTGAAGAGTCCAGATTCTTCCAAAGCTGACCACCGTAGGGCGTGTGCTGCTTTCATGGCAGATCTATTGCCCCCCACCCCCGTCACTGCTTGAGGGCTCTGTAGGAGTGGCCACTCGCGCCTCCACTGTCCCCTATTTATGACAGAGCAATCGGCTCCAGTGTCAATTATCCCTTCGAGCTTCTGATTTTCCACCGTGACGGTTAACAGTGGTCGCCCAGAGCTGACCGGGTGGACCCAGTTCACATGAGCGGGAGGGGTCCGCAAGGGCAGCGCCTTTCCTACCTCTTGGCCCTGTTTTACCAAGGTGGGAAAGGGGTGGGGGTTTGTGACCCTTACGGATGTGGGACTTCCGGGACCAAAAATGACCTGGGTATGGGTGACTAAGTCCACACATCTCTCAGCCCCTGTGATGAGCGCTGGGAAAATATTTAGCTCAATGGGAATCATCGAGGTTTCCCAAGGCCCGATCTCTCTCTGCTGTGTCCCTTCTCTATAGTCAACCCTCACGGGGATAGTCACAGTAATGGGGCCGCTGTCTTCGAGCACGGGGGGGGGCCCCGCGGCCGGGCCCCTCCCTCTCCCTTTTCCCGACTTCCCTTTGGATCGGCAGAACCTGGCTATGTGACCTGGCTTTCCACAGGAATAACAGGTCGGAACTGAAGTGGAGGGGGGCCGCTGCCTGCACTGTGCTTTGAGGTGCCCTGGCTTTCCGCACCCAAAACAGGTGGGTCTCACCTGCATACCGTGAAGGGCGGTCAGGAGGCTATCCTCCCGGTTCTCCATGGCAGTCACTAAGGCTTGAATTGAATCCTCGCTGGGCATGTCCAGCAATTTGTCAACAATTCCTTCTAATGAAGCGTCGGGGGGAAGGCTGCTAATGGCTGCGATCCCTTTGGGGCGAAGACCCTCTTTAATCAATTGTCTCATAAGTAGGTCAGATCCCGGGGTGTCTCCCATTATACGAGTCACTGTCTCTTTAACCTCGTTCACAAATGAGAGGGGTGTCTGATCTGCTCTCTGCTTCAGCCCAACCAACTTCTGTGTGGCTCTCCCCCCTTTCATGGCTCCAATCTTATCCCAAGCTGCAACATGTGTTTCTTTAACAGTCTCTAGCTCAAACTGGCCATACTGGGCCTGAACAGCAGGGTCAGTATAGGCTCCAGTTCCACACAGGAGGTCAATGGCTAAATCCAGGGGAGTATAACCCCGGGATTTTGCCAGCTTAGAGGCCTCTCTGCGGGCCTGAGCCTTAAAAGCTAAATATAAGGAGGCATCTAGGCATGCGGCTGCAATTTCGTCAAAGTCAGCAGGGGTCCAAGGGTGCGTAGCAAAGAGGTTTTGCATCAGTCTTTTTACATAAGGGGAGTTTGGGCCGTATTTAGTCACGGCCTCCTTAAGTTCCTTAAGCATCTTAAAAGGGACAGGGCGGTAGTCTCGGGCTCCGGTAAGGGGGTCCGTAAATACCGGGTAGAGGCCCCAGTCATCCCAGTCCACCTCCTCCCCTTTCTCTATTGCTATGGAGGCACTCGTGGCAAGTAGGCCAGATGGGCGGAGCCCTTGAGGGGATCTCTGAAGGGCGGACAAGGAACATGGGGGATTTTTTGCCTCTGTTTCCTGGCTGGGCCGCCAAGCCTGGGGCGCGGCAGCTGTCCAATCAGCGCGGACTTCTCCCTCCTCGTCAGCAGCCTCCCGGTCCCACCTACTCATGCTCCTCTTCCTGCCACCCCTGAGGGCTGTTTGCACCCCTCCCTTCCCACGCTCGGAAACTTCCGGCCCTGAATCTTCTCCCTGGGGGCCCCTTGTTCCCCCATTGTTTCTTCTAAGTTCCTCCCACGGATACAGGGGAGGGAGTGGCCTTCCCTCTTCCTCTGAGCTCTCTGAATCCGATCCCGCCAACGAGCTACCCACCTGAGTGCTGATTGTTCGTGCCAAAGTCACCTTTTGGGGATGCAGGGCTGCATCCACTATCTTATACACTGTAAAATCCTTGGGGGTTAGTTTTCCCGGGCAGGTGTCATTATAGGAGGCCATCTGCTGCCCTACCACCTTCCATTTATCTGGTTGGATCCCACTATGTTGCACCCAAGGGCAGATGTTCCAGATATTCTCAACAAAAGCACGGCACGTCTTGATAGGTAATTTACAGCCATGCTTAGCGCAGAGTTTATAAAGCTGCACTGCAACGGCCTCTTTTTCCTCCGGCTCAAAGGCGGGAATACTATTCCGGCCCCCCATGCTGTCTACTAGCCGAGGCTGCAATCCTAACAGGTGGCAGAACTGGAAAGTTCTCGTTCGGCAAAAGAGAAGGAGGAAGCAGGGCACAATCAGACAGGCCAGCACGGCAAGGAGCGTGATTAGAGCAGAAGGAGAAAGGGGAGAGAAAGAAAGCATAGTCAACACAATAGGGATATGTCCCTCAGGCAATATCTGAGAGTAAACGCCCTCTCCTTCCTCCCGGTCAGAAACGACCGAGGCTGTCTGGAGAATCCGACCAGCGGATTCAGACGTTCCCTAGCAAAATCAGGTCCCGGGTTTCGGCACCACTTGCCGGGTTTTTATTTACAACGCCGGCTTCTTAATGCTAGTCCGTCCTCTTACTCACCAGTCCAACGCATGGTGAGTCTTCGGGGTACCTCCGGCCCCCACTCTTTGATGGGGGAAGAACCAGACAGAGCGCCTGAGGTGGGTCATGAGTCTTTTTTCTTCTGTGATCACATTCCCGCTTCCCCCCACCTCTCAGCAGACCCTTTTATCCCCTCTGTCCTCCCTCCTATGAACTCTTACTCAATGAGGGGCCGAGTTCTGTAACATTCCCTTATAAGGTGATTATGTTTCCCCTCTAAGCGACCGCCAAGCCTCTTCCCCCCGCCCCCAACATTCAGTCTTGAACATCTTGAGTTTAAGATGTTTGTAGGATATCTAGTTTGTTCCCCATCAGGTAGCTGAAGATGTGAGTGAGAACATTAGGTGAAGAGAACATTAGGTATAAATAGAATTAAAGATCATCTTAACAGAGATGATATTGAATCCCAAGGTAACTGATGAGATTCTCAAGTAAAACTCATATAACATGAAAAGAGAAGAGAGCCACATAGTACATGCACTGTCAGCAGCATGACCTGGGTGAAGAGCAAGCAAATGAGTTGTCAGACAAGGCAGATGAGAACAAGGAGAAAATAGCATCACAAAAATATTTTAAAAGAATATCAAAGAGAAATGTTAAAGACTGTAGAGAGACCAAGGATAATTTATTAGAAGGCTATTAGCTTTGGTAATAGATCATAGGTATCTTTGAAAAGAGTTATTGTGGGGGCGGAGCCAAGATGGCAACAGGAGAGGATGATCTCTTAGGTGCTCTCTCTCAAAACTTATAAACTAAGGACTCTAACTAAATTTTCAAGAGACAGAACCCACGGAGGGATCCAGTGAGGCAGTTCTCCAACCCAGGGTAACCTGGAAAAGAGCAGAAAGGCCCCGCTCCCTGGAGTTGGAGGGGTAGCCCTCCACAGTGAAGGAACTCCACCCGGAGGCAGCCCCAGAGCACTGGGAGCCAGGGCTCACATCAGCTGGTGCAGTTTCTTGACCTACACTCAGGAAGCACCAGGCACAACTTGGAAGATGGGGGTGGGGTGGGGGGATGGCCCCTGTCAGAGTGAGCACAGGAAGCCCAGCCCTTAGGGCACTTTAGCAAGCTGGGTGACCTTGGCAGCCCAGATCCAGGAACCAGAAGCAGAAGCCTCTAAGCAGGAGCCCCCAAGGCATGAGTGCTGAGCCTAGGGAGGGGATTGAAGAGAGACTGCAGAGCTCTGTCCTCTGTCCCTGGAACAGGACTCTGGGGCTCTGACCACATTCAGAAGCTGATCGCAATCTAGGCCCCCCATTGAACAGCAGGGCCACCCCCCCCCATGTCAGCCCCCTGGAAGAGGAGTGTGCTTATGGGCATTCACAGACCAGGAGGGAAGACAGAGCCTCACACATGGAAATCCTTGTGGGGGGGGTTGTCACAATAATACTCAAAAGTTCAGGAAGTACCCCAAAACCAGGCACAGGCTGGAGAAATGAGTAAGCAGAGAAAAAAGAGGAACACCATTGAGAAATACTGCCTATGATCCCAAGAAGGATCAAACGCTCAATCGGAAGATGAGGAATTACAAGCTCTTGTATCTAAAGACTCCAAGAAAAACAGAAATTGGGCTCAGGCTATGACAGAGCTCAAAAAAGACTTTGAAAATCAAGTCAGGGAGATAGAAGAAAAAATGGGAAAAGAAATGAGAGAGATGCAGGGAAAAACATGAAAATGAAATCAGCAGTTTGGTCAAGGAGATCCAAAAAATGCTGAAGAAAATAACATGTTAAAAATCAGCATAGGTCAAATGGATAAAACAGTTTAAAAAGTTAATAAGGAGAAGAATGCTTTAAAAAGCAGAATTGGCGAGATGGAAAAGGAGATAAGAAAGCTCTCTGAGGAAAACAAATCCTTCAGATGTAGAATGGAGCTAAAGAAAGCTGATGACTTTACAAGAAGTCAAGACACAATGCTTCAAAGCCAAAAGAATGAAAAATTAGAAGAAAATGTGAACCATCTCAGTGAAAAAACAACTGATATGGAAAACAGATTTAGGAAAGATAATCCAAAAATTATTGGAATACCTGAAATTCATGATCAGGAAAAGAGCCTTGACATCATTTTCAAAGAATTACTACAGGAAAATTGCCCTGATATCCTAGAAGCAGAGGGCAATATAGAAATTGAGAGAATCCACCAATCTCCCTGAGAAAGAGATCCAAAAAAAGACAACCCCCAGGAATATTATAGCCAAGTTCCAGAGCTCCCAAGTCAAAGAGAAAATATTACAAGCATCCAGAAGGGCACAATTCAAATATCATGGAGCTGCATTCAGGACCACACAGGACTTAGCAGCAAGCACATTAAGGGCTCATAGGGCTTGGAATATAATAATCTGAAGGCAAAAGGGCTTGGAATGCAACCAAGAATCAACTACACAGCAAAACTGAACACCCTCTTCCAGGGAAAAAGATGGACTTTCAATGAACCAGGGGAATTTCAAATGTTCCTGTTAGAATGGCCAGAGCTGAACAGATTTGATCTTCAAATACAGGACTCAGGTGAAGCACAGAGAGTGGAGAAGGGAAAAATATGAGGGACTTAATGATGATGAACTACATGTATTCCTGTATAGAAAAATGATACCGATGGTACTCATATATCAAACTTCTCATTTAATAGAGCAGGTAGAAGAAGCTTTTATAGATGAAGACAGGAGAGAGGTGAATTTGAAGCTATAATGTGGTGTAAAAATGGAGTCAATAGCTAAAAAGAAAATGTAATGGGAGAAAGAAGAAGGAGAGGTGTAATGGGCTAAGATATTTCATATAATAAGATTTTTTTTTACAATGAGCTATTGCAATGATATGGAAGGGGTGAAGGCAAGGGGGAATGAGAGAATCTTTGCTCTCATCAGAGGTGGCTAGGAGAGGAAACAGCATATATATTCAATGGGGTATAGACATCTGGAGTAGGAAGGAGAGAAGGGGGATGGAGAAGGGGAGATGTGAGTGATGGAGGAGAGGATGGACCATGGGCAGAGAGTGGTCAGATATAACGCATTTTCTTTTATACTTCTTGCAAGGGGCTGGGATTGGATGGCCTGTCCCGGACCATAAGGCTGGGTAGATGCTGGGCCTAAGGGGTGGTATGTGAGCTCAGGACTTCTTGGCCCCAGAGCCGGATGTATGTCTGCTGCGCCACTCATCTACCCTACAGCAGAGTCAGAGTCAAAGGAGAGAGAAAATATAGTATATGGTAGTGGAGAAGTACGAATGGAGGGGGTTGTGATCAGCAATGGCAAAGGTGGAAAAATATGGAAGTAACTTTTGTGATGGACTTATCATAAAGAATGTGATCAGGGGCAGCTAGGTGGTATAGTGGATAAAGCACTGGCCTTGGAGTCAAGAGTACCTGGGTTCAAATCCGGTTTCAGACACTGAATAATTACCTAGCTGTGTGGCCTTGGGCAAGCTACTTAACCCCATTTGCCTTGCAAAAAAAAAAACCTAAAAAAAAAAAAGAATGTGATCCACCCATGATAGAGCTGGAGGTGTTGGAAGACAGACTGAATCACATTTATTATTATTATTTTGGGGGGGAGGTCGTTGGGTAAATGGGACTGGGTGGCTTGCCTGAGGCCGCACAGCTGGGTGATTGTTGGGTGTCTGAGGCCAGATTTGGACCCTGGTGCTTCTGGTTCCAGGGCTGGTGCTCTGTCTACCACCTGGACACCATTATTATTATTATTATTATTATTATTATTATCATTATTATTATTTTATTTTATTTTATTTTGGGTCTTTATTTTTGCAGGGCAATGGGGTTGGGGTGGCTTGTATGGGGTCACACAGTTAGGTGATTGTTGGGTGTTTAGGGATGGATTTGTGCTCGGGTGCTCCTGGCTCTGGAGCCGGTACTCCATCCACTGCACCACCTGGCCACACCTACTATTACTATTTTTTTCATTTTTCATTTTAATTTTTTTCTCTCTCCTTTACATTATTGCTCATGCAGGTCTATATTGTTTTGGGGGAAGGGGGCATTATGTTTACTCTTAAACAACAATATTTTAGTAATGTATAAAAAATTATTTGTACAAAATAAGAACAAATAAATTTTTTTAAAAAGAGTGGATGAGAAGGTGGCAAGGGAGTGAGGAGTCCAAGATGACACTAAATTTGTGAGCCTCAGTGACTGGAAGTGCCCCTGATGGAAATTGAGAAGTTTGGGAGAAAGATGGGTTGGAGAAGAAAGATAGCAAGTTCTATTTTGAGCACACTGAGTTGGACCATCCAGTTGGGAATGCCCATTAGATACTTGCTAATGAGGGGCTGCAGCTCAGGACAGACTAAGTTTCAGGGAATCTTCTACAGAAAGATGATAACAAAGCATATGGGAGCTGCGAAGGTCACTAAGTGGGAAAATGTAGAGAGTGGCAAGAAGGGGACCAAGAGCAGAGCCTTGGGGGGTCAGGGGGAGTGAGACACAGAGGAGTCTTGGGATGGAGGGGAGGGTCAGACAGCTGGAGAAGAAAAAGCTGTATTACGAAAATTCAGGGGGAGACACAGTCTAGGAGGAAGGGATGGTACTAGAAGAGGTCTGAGAAAGGACTACTGATAACCCAAGAGAGAAGAGTTTTGGCTGAACGAGGAGGTAGAAAGTCAGACTTCAAACAGCTGGAGAGGGGGTAAGAAGAAAGGAGCCAGAGACTCTTTGAGGATGCACAGAGGATGGATGGCCCAATCAAGGAGGAAAAGCCACAGATGTGTGCCTCAGTGTGAGCTGCCTGAATTCCATAGCCAGATGATTCCAGTTTCCAGAGAATGGAGCTGAGGAACTTGCGAGGACATAGGATCGGTCTAGAGTAGTGGAGAGCAGGCTGCTATCCATATTAAGACAAAGAAATAGAAAGGAAAACTGAGTAGAGCAGAGACCTCAAATTCAAATGAAAACAGATCCTTAGGAACTGCATATTGCTTCAGAAAACCACAAATTAACATTATTTAGGTTGCATTGTATTTTAAAATATATTTAAACATTTCCCAAATAAATTTAAATCTGTTTCAGCCCTCCCAAAAAAGAGTTATTGTGGTAGAATGATATGGTTGAGAAGCAGATAAGAAATAGAGATTTGAGATTTGAATCTTCTCTTTTTTTCCACCAATTGATATTTTATTTTATTTCTCCAATTATATGTTATGAAAGTTTTCAATTTTCATTCATATGCATATGGATAATTTATCAATTACATAATTTTCTTCCATCCTTCCCTCAACAGCTAACAGTCTGGTGAACACTGGATATATGCATTTGTGTTTAACATGATTACAGATTAGTCATTTTCTGTATGAGGGATTAGGAGTAAGGGAAAGGAAAGAAAATGATGAAATAGGAAAAAAAAGATAAATTTTTTTTAAAAATGAATGTAGTGTTCATTCAGATTATATAGGTTTGGTTTTTTAAGTCTTGTTTTATTTTACTTTCCTTCTTCTGGATGGGGATAGAATTAACCATAACAGGTCTCCCATAGTTGTCCTAGCACTTTGAATTGCTGAGAGGAGCTATATCCATCAAGGTTCATCAACTCATGATGCTGTTAAAGTGTACAATATTCTCTTGGTTCAACTCCCTTCACTATGCATCAATACTGTAATTTGTTCCATGCTTCTCTATATTCTGACCATTCATAGTTTCTCATAGAACAATAGCACTCTATAACATTCATATACCACAACTTGTTCGGCCATTTCTCAATTGATGGGCATCCCCTCAATTTGCAATTCTTTGGCACTACAAAAAGAACTGCTATGAATATTTTGGAACATATAGGACTTTTCCCCATTTTTTTATGATTTCCTCTGGATATTGGTATTACTGGGTCAAATGATATGTATGATCAATTTTATTGCTCTTTAGGCATAGTTCCACATTATTCTCCAGAATAATTGGAGCAGTTCACAACTCCACCACAAACACATTAATGTCCCAATCCTCCCACAATTCCCCCAACATTGATCATTTTCCCTTTTTGTCATCTTAGCCAAACTGATAGGTGTGAGGTGGTACTTCATTGTTGTTTTAATTTGCATTTTCTCTAATCAATAATCACTGAGAGTATTTTTATATGATTATATATGATTTTTATTTCTACATTTGAAAATTGTCTATTCATATCCTTTGGCTATTTATCAATTAGAGAATGACTTGTAACCTTAGAAATTTGATTCAATTATCTATATAGTTTGAAAATGAGACCTTTATCAGAACTCCTAACTGTCCTAGTTTTCTATTTTTCTTCTAATCTCAGCAGCATTGGTTTTATTAGTGCAAAATTTTAAAATAATTCATTTTGTAATTTGTAATGTAATCTATTTCTAGTTTGGTCATAAATTCCTCCCCTTTCCATAGCTCTGACAGAGTATTTCTTGATCTATCAATTGGTCTATGGTATCACCCTTTATGTCTAATCCTGTTGAGTAGAATTCATTTATAAATCATCTAGACCTGGAAACATTTTCTTAGGGAGTTGATTGATGATTTCTTCAATTTCTTTTTCTGAAATGAGAATATTTAAGCATTTTATTTCCTCTCCTGTTAATCTGGGCAGTTTGTGTTTTTGTAAATATTCATTCATTTCACTCAGGATATCAAATTTATTTGTATTTAGTCAGGCAAAATAACTCCAAATTATCTCTTTAATTTCCTTCTCATTGGTAGTGATTTTACCCTTTTCATTTTTGATGCTGGCAATTTGGGTTTTTTCTTTCTTTTTTTAAATCAGATTGACCAAAGCTTTATCTATTTTATTGATTTTTTCTTAAAATCAACTCTTAATTTTATTTATTAGGTCAATGGTTTTCTTGCTTTCAATTTTATTAATTGACTGCATCCCATGAATTTTTGGTATGAAGTTTTATATCTTGGATGAAATGATTGATTATCTGTATGATTTGTTGTTTGACCCACTCATTCTTTAAAATTAAGCTATTTAGTTTCCAATTAATTTTTGGTTTATCTTTCCCTTTATTGACCCTTTATTACATGTACTTTTTATTGCAACATAATCTGAAAAGTATGCATTTATTATTTCTTCCTTTATGCATTTTTGCTCTAGTACACGGTCAATTTCAGTATAGATGCCATGTATTGTAGAGAAAAAGGTTTATTCTTTTCTATCCCCATTCAGTTTTCTTCACAGGTTTATCATATCTGAGTTTTCTAAGATTTTATTTACCTTCTTTTTTTATTTTTCATTTTTAGGTTTTTGCAAAGCAAATGGTGTTAAGTGGCTTGTCCAAGGCTGCACAGCTAGGTAATTATTAAGTGTCTGAGACAAGATTTGAACCCAGGTACTCCTGACTCCAAGGCTGGTGCTTTACCCACTGCACCACCTAGCCACCCCTTTATTTACCTTCTTAACTTCCTTCTTATTTATTTTGTGGTTAGATTTATCTAGTTCTTGGGGAAGAGAGGTTGAGGTCCCCCATGATTCTAGTTTTGCTATCTATGTCTCCTTGCAATTCATTCAACTTTTCCTCTAAGAATTTGGATATTCAACCACTAGGTGCATGTGTTCAATAATGATATAATTTCATTGCTTTAATGCCTTTTAAGAAGATGTAATGTCATTCCTTATTCCTTTTAATGAGATATATTTTTGCTATTGCCTTATCTGAGATCAAGATCACTAGCCTTGATTTTTTTTTTACTTTGGTTGAAACATATATATTTTGCTCTAGCCTTTTACCTTTACCCTGTATGTATTTCTCTGCTTCAAGTGTATTTCTTGTAAACAACATATTGTAGGATTCTGGTTTTTAATCCATTCTACTAGGTGCTTCCATTTTATGGGAGAGTCCATCCCATTCACATTTACAATTAAGATTACTAATTCTTTATTTCCCTCCATGTTTTCTTTCCTTGTTTCTACTTTTCTTTCTTTTCCTCTTATTCCTCCACACCAATGTTTTGCTTCATTTCCCCTATAACTTTTCTTTTTAATTTTAACTTTCAGTTTAAACTTTTACTTATACCCTTTTATCAGTCCCTTCTTCCATTTTCTTTCCCTCCCCCCCCAGTTCCATAGAGTAGGAGAGATCCCAGTTGAGAATGTATCTTATTCCCTCTCTCAGCCAAATCTATTGAATAGGATTTACTTGATGTTTACAACCTCCTTTCCCCCCCCACTATAATAGGTCTTTGCATGTCTTCACCTATTGTTATTTATTCACTAATGCTTAACTTTCTCCTTCTTTTTATGTTTTTATTAATTTCAAAGAACCATCACTCAAAGTATAATCAATCAAAAGTTGATCGATTGATTGTTTGATAAGCAGCATTGCCTCATAGTCACTAAGTACCCTTCCCTCTTCTATCTCATTAGAAATTCATGGATCACATAAAATTATGATCATGTTATATCAAACCCTCTTTTCAAGTTCCCTCCATGGGCACACAATTCTCTGGAGCCAAAGCACCATGTAAAGCCAAATCATTTCATGAATCATTTGTACCATCTTCAAGCATATTGTCTCCCACATTCCCCCCTTAGCTCCTCAACCATAGTACTTAAGCCCTAGTTAATGAAAGTATAGATTAAGATAAAATCACTTCCTAATCTCTTTATATCCAACTCATTTAAGTAGATTGCCACCCTCTGCTCCTATAGTACTACAAACTTCTAAGTACCTAGTAAAGTCACTTCTGATTTAAGTATAGAACTTCTAAGTACCCTAAGTACTAGAACACTCGGAAGATCTCTCTTAAGAACTTTACAATTGGTAGCTGCTATGTGTCCCAGTGGATAAAGCACTGGCCCTGGAGTCAAGATTACCTGAGTTCAAATCCAGTCTCAGACATTTTAATAATTACCTAGATGTGTGGCTTAACCCACTTAAGCCACTTAAGCCCATTTGCCTTGCAAAAAAACCCTAAAAATATAAAAAGAACTTTACAATTGATTGTAAGGTATAGGAGACACTAGCACAGGCCTGCCCAGCAGAGGATGCCCTCATCAGAAAGAATTATAGTAGGTAAAAGAAATTATGATACATAAAAATCTATAGGAAACAACCCAGCTGTATTGTCTGGACTATTTGTGCATGACCTATGGTAGAATATTCTGAGCTCATATTGGTCTGATCAGCCATAATCAGACTCCCTGCAATCTTTCTCAAACATAGTGCTGCCATTTTGATCTTCTTCAATAGAAGGACAAGAATCAACCATACCCATATCTTCTAAGAACAATCTCTTCAACTATGTTTAACCTTTCAACTATCCTAAGAGAAATGCAATTTCCAAGTGTTATGTTCCCTTGTACACCTTGTATACAATTAAATGTGCTTGATTAACATTTGTTTTGTGTTTTCCCCCTTTCTGTTTACCTTTTCATGCCTCTCTTGAGTCTTGTATTTAAAGATTGAATTCTCTGTTCAATTCTGGTTTTTGTTAATCAGGAAATTTTTCAAGTTCTCTATTTCATTGAACAGCCATCTTTTCCCCTGACAGAATATGCCGAATTTTGAAAAGTAGTAAATTCTTGGTTGTAATCCAAGATCCTTTGCCCTCCAAAATACTATATGTCAGGCCCTCTGATGCTTCAATATTGAAGCTGATAAGTTCTGTATCAGTCTGGTTGTGCCTCCTTTGTATTTAAATTTCTTCTTTTTTGGCTACTTGCTGTACTTTTGCCTTTATTTGAGAATTTTGGAATTTACTATTATAGTACTTGGAGATTTTAATCCTAAGGTCTCTTTCTGGAGGAGTTCTATATAGTCTATCAATTGTTATTTTGTATTTTGGACAGTTTTCATTGACAATTTCCTGAAATATATTTTCCAGGATCTCTTTTTTCAATCTAGGCTTTCTGGTAGACTAATATTTCATAAATTATCTCTCTGGATCTATTTTCCAGATTTTTCCTAATAAGGACTTTATGTTTTATTCATTTTTTTCAGCATTTTTACTTTATGATGGACTCTTGGAGTCTCATAAATTCTTGGTTTCTATTTGTCCAATTCTGATTTTTGGTTTTATTTTTCTCAGTTAGATTTTGTGTTTCCTTTTCTAGTTAATTAATTTTACTTTTTGCTGAGTTGCATTCCTTTTCCAGTTGATTGACTGGAGTTTTAGATGAGTTGAAATCCTTTTCAGGTTGGTCAATTTTATTTTTGGAAGAGTTAGATTCTTTTTCCAGTTGGTTACTTTTACTTTTAAAGTAATTGATTTCTTTCATCAATATTTCATAATTTTCCTGCATGACTTTCATTTCTTTTTTCCATTTTTCTTCCTTCTCTCTTCTTTGATTCTTAAATTCTCTTTTAACCTCTTTTACGAGGTTTTGAATTTGGATCCAATTCATAGATTTCTTTGAAATCTTTCTACCTACAATATAGGTAATTTTTCACTGTTTTCTTCTTTCTTTCTTCTTCTTCTTTTATCAGCTCTATCTGCATAGTAGCTTCCTATGGTTAGTGCTCTTTTAGCTTTTTTGTTCACTTTGTTTCAGCTCTGCTCCTAGGGACTAGGGAGTATAGACTCAAGCTTTTTCAACTAGGGTTGGGATCTGAATCCTGGTCTATGCAGCCCAGGCATTACCTTTGCAGAGGTTTTTTTTATTTCTTTATGTCCAGGCTCTGCCTATATAGTATTTTGTTTCCAACATAGTCCTGTATTTTGCCCAGGGTTCTGATGTTTTTTGGGGTTGGGACCCTCCTTGTTGTTTTGCCATCTAGCTGTGGGGACCTGTGCCATTGTCTAACTGTTGGGACCTAGATTGCACTGTGCCTCAATCCTCCCTTTGGCTTTCCTGCTTTCTTGCTTAGCTGGGTTTCAACTTCCCCTTTTCCCCCAAGGAGACTGACCTTCAATGAACACCCTCTATGTTATTTATAGTTGAAAATTTGTTTCAATCTTGCCTCTTTTTGGTGGAATCTGTGTAGATACATCATTTAACATTGTTTAGGGAAAAGTTCCAAGAGCTTGCTAGCTTCATGTTGCCATTTGGCCAATGCCCTGGAGGTTAGATATAGACAACTTTCTCAAGGAAAATGCCTTCAAACAAGAGGAAAGGATATGGTAAACAGCTAACAGGAATGCATCATCAATAGAGGGGTTTTTTTAATAATGAGCAAGAAATGCATGTGTTTAAAAGTCAGAGAGAGGCATCCAGTATAGAGAAAAAGACTGAAGTTAAGAAAAACATTAGAGATATTATAGAGACATCTGCTAAGGAAGATATTTTGGAATTGAATCATTGTACATTTAGAGGATTTTGCCTTGGCAAGGAAAGGATTTACTTCTTCTCTGTGATAGTAAAGAGAGTAGTACTGGGAATTCTTGTTGAGTAATTTCTATTTTTTTCAGTGAAATATGAAGCAAAGTTCTCAATTGAAAGGGCAGGAAGAAGTGGAGTTTTGATAGCATTGAGGAAGAATGAAAAGGTGTAGAGTCATTGGGGTGAGTGGGATATTGTATCAATTAGGAAAGTTGAAAAAAAGATAGATTTCCCAAAGTTAGGACTAGTTGAAATTATATAGCATTTTTTGATTGTCTCCTGGGGTATATGAAGTGATCAGAAAGGATTAGTATTTCTGGTGTAAGTCCTTACCAAGTCCTTCAGGACAGTTTATCTACCATTGGTATCTACCAGTCAACTAAATCTCATCTGTGCCTCCAAGAAGCTGTACCATGTATAGCTGCCAAATCCCAACAAAAACATCTTTGTGTCCCTGATGAATATAGATGCAAAAATCCTAAATAAAATCTTAGCAAAAATGATTACAACAAGTTATCACTAGGATAATACATTATGATCAAATAGGATTTATTCCAGGAATGCAGGGTTGGTTCAATATTAGGAAAACTGTTAGTATACTCAATTATATCAACAACAAACCCATCAGAAATCATATGATTATATCAATAGATGCTGAAAAAGCTTTTGACAAAATACAGCATCCATTCCTATTAAAAACACTAGAGAGTGTAGGAATAAATGGACTGTTCCTTAAAATAATTAGCAGTATCTATCTGAAACCATCAAAAAGCATTATACTCAATGGGGAGAGGCTAGAGGCATTTCCAATAAGATCAAGGGTGAAACAAGAGTGCCCATTATCACCACTACTATTCAATATTGTATTGGAAATTTTAGCATCAGCAATTAGAGAAGAAAAAGAAATTGAAGGAATTAGAATTGGGAAGGAAGAGACAAAACTCTCACTATTTGCAGATGACATGATGGTCTACCTAGAGAATCCCAAGAAATCATCCAAAAAACTACTGGAAACAATTAGCAATTTTAGCAAAGTTGCATGTTATAAAATAAACCCTCATAAATCCTCAACTTTTCTATATATGTCCAGCAAGAAACAGCAGGAAGAGCTAGAAAGAGAAATCCCATTCAAAGTAACCTCAGACAATATAAAATACTTGGGAGTCTATTTGCCAAGACAGACTCAGAATCTTTTTGAAAGCAATTATAAAACACTTCTCACACAAATTAAATCAGATTTAAATAACTGGGCAAATGTCAACT
Source organism: Macrotis lagotis (assembly GCF_037893015.1). Classification (NCBI taxonomy): domain Eukaryota; kingdom Metazoa; phylum Chordata; class Mammalia; order Peramelemorphia; family Peramelidae; genus Macrotis; species Macrotis lagotis. The sequence goes on from NC_133658.1 coordinate 459,932,725, forward strand.
GCTCATGGATAGGTAGAGCTAATATAATAAAAATGACAATTCTACCAAAACTAAACTATCTGTTTAGTGCCCTACCAATCAAAATTCCAAAAAATTACTTTAATGAGTTAGAAAAATTGTAAGTAAATACATTTGGAGAAATAAAAAGTCAAGAATTGCCAGGAGCTTAATGAAAAAAAAATGTAAAAGAAGGTGGCTTAGCCCTACCTGATCTAAAATTATATTATAAAGCATCAGTCATCAAAACTGTTTGGTATTGGCTAAGAAATAGAGTGGTGGACCAGTGGAATAGACTATGTGTAAAAGCAGAAGATGATTACAGTAATCTGCTGTTTGATAAACCCAAAGAGTCCAGCCATTGGGATAAAAACTCCCTCTTTGATAAAAACTGCTGGGATAATTGGAAGTTAATATGGAAGAAACTTAGATTAGACCAATACTTAACACCCTTTACCAAGATAAGATCCAAATGGTTACAGGACTTAGACATTAAAAACAATACTATAAGCAAATTAGAAGATCAAGGATTAGTTTACCTGTCAGATCTATGGAAAGGGGAGCAGTTTATGACTAAGGAAGAGTTGGAGAACATCACCAAAAACCAATTAGATGATATTGATTACATTAAATTAAAGAGCTTTTGCAGAGATAAAACCACTGTAACCAAGATCAAAAGAAATGTAGTAAATTGGGAAACAATCTTTACAACTAATGATTCTTACAAAGGACTCATTTTTAAAATATACAGAGAACTGAGTCATATTTTTAAAACACAAAGCCATTCCCCAATTGACAAATGGTCAAAGGATATGCAAAGGCAATTTACAGATGAAGAGATCAAAGCAATCCATAGCCATATGAAAAAATGCTCTAAATCATTAATTATTAGAGAAATGCAAATTAAAGCTTCTCAGAGATACCACCTCACACCTCTCAGATTGGCCAATATGACCAGGAAGGATAATGATCATTGTTGGAAGGGTTGTGGGAAATCTGGGACAGTATTACACTGTTGCTGGAGCTGTGAACTCATCCAACCCTTCTGGAGAGCTATTTGCAACTATGCCCGAAGGGCAACAAAAATGTGCATACCCTTTGATCCAGCAATACCACTACTGGGTCTATACCCTGAAGAGATGAGGAAAAAGGGTAAAAACATTACTTGTACAAAAATATTCATAGCAGCCCTGTTTGTGGTGGCAAAGAATTGGAAATCCAGTAAATGTCCTTCAACTGGGGAATGGCTTAGCAAACTGTGGTATATGTATGTCATGGAACACTATTGTTCTGTTAGAAACCAGGAGAGACAGGATTTCAGAGAAGCCTGGAGGGATTTGCATGAACTGATGCTGAGTGAGATGAGCAGAACCAGAAAAGCACTGTACACCCTAACAGCAACATGGGAGTGATGTTCAACCTTGCAGGACTCATTCATTCCATCAGTGCAACAATCAGGAACAATTTTGGGCTGTCTGCAAAGAAGAGTGCCAGCTGTATCCAGTTAAGGAGCTGTGGAGTTTTAACAAAGTTCAAGGACTATTCCCTTTAATTTAGAAAAAAACAGATATCTTATTGTCTGATCTTCTCACCTCTTAGACTTCTCTTCTCTTCTTTAAGGATATGATTTCTCTCTCATCATACCCAATTTGGATCAAGGTACAACGTGGAAACAAAGTAAAGACTGACAGAGTACTTTCTATGGGGGGGGGGAAGCAAGATAGGGGGGAAAATTGTAAAACTCAAATAATATCTTTAATAAAAATTAATTTTAAAAAAATCTTTGTGAGTGGTCCAAGCAGGTTGAGGGTAGTTAATAAATCTGTTGATGATTTAGGGAAATGCCAGTCCAAGATTTCTAGCAAAATGAGTAGACAAGAACAATTTTGTCACTAAAATCATAAAGGCAACTGAAGGAGATGCTGTGGAGTGCCCCTGAACTTTAGAAGACACAGAAGACACTAAAGCCATTCAATGTAAATTGAATCATTGCTAGTCATCTTGACTTCTGTCATGCTGTATACTAATGATTCTAGAAGAAAGTACAAGCCTGAAGAGTCTGTGCAACTCTACTTTATTTAAAGCAAATTCACATATAAGTCACCCATCACCCACTATCTCATCCACCTATAAGTCCTGTGGCAATGGATGAGTAATGAAACAGCAGATGTGGATACATAGGAAGCTGTAGCCACAATCTTGCACACAGGCAATATAAAGCATTGGATCATCTTTCCACTAGATTGAAGAGTAGTGTGTTTTAGCACATTTCCTCATCTGCCCCAGAATACTTATAAATATCAGGAATGGTTTGACAGAAATAATGGGAAAGTTCAGAAACAATTAAACAAGAAGTGAGAACTCCACAGGGCTTATCAGCAAAATAGACTGTCCATCTTGAAGAAGGCCACTTTAAACTCCATAAAAAGCACAGTATTTGTGATGCTTAGAGAGATGCAGAATTCTTGGCTCAGCAAGAAGACAGAAGAGATTCAATTCTACATTGAGCGCAATAATCCCAAATGCTTCTGTGATGCCCTGAAGACTCTTTATGGACTAAAACTTATGCTTCATTTCAACTATTTGTGGCTCATGAAGTCATATTGATCAGAGACGAGAATATGATTCTGAAAAGACTGTCTTTCATAATGTTCTCAATAGACCATCTATAATCAATGTTCAAGCCATTGATTGAATGCCTCAGATTGCAATTATTTCCTTTCTAATCAAACCTATAACTGAAAAAATTCTGTTAAATTCCTCTCAAATGATATAGAGCCTGACATTCTTCCATCACAGTGGAGATCTATAAGGTAGAGGGCAGACCCTCATATAGAAATTGAGTGAAATCCTCTGGGATACATGGCGAAAAGAAGCCATCCCCCAGGAGTTCGGAATGCCTCCAATTGTCCATTTCTATAAAGGAAAGTAGAACAGATTGTCCTATGATGACCTCAGGGAGTTCTCTCACCTAGTCATTTCTGACAATAAATGACACAATGACAAGAGTTGCCTTTTAATCATCTGGAAGGCACCTGTGAAGCTTTAGAATGTCATGGAGTAGTCAACATGGTGTTTGCTGCCTGACAACTCCTGAGAAATATTAGGAGTAGAACAGAGGCCTATAATACATCACTTGTGACCTGACCAGGGTCTTTCATAATGACAGTTGTGAGAGTCTGTGAAAGATCATGGTGACAGATTATTCACTGTCATAGGAAGGGGAAGAGAAATGAAGGAGATAGAAAAATTGTTACAAAATGCTTACAAAAAGATGAATGTTGAAAACTATTTTTGCATTTAATAGGAAAAAATAAAATTAAAAAATAAGAAAGATCATGGTGAAATTTGGTTGGCCAGAGAAGTTTGTCGGCATTATTCCCCAGTTCCACAATGGCATGCTCAAAGAGATTCTGGGTGAAGAACAATTTCCTAGTCACAAATAGAATGAAGCAAGGTTGGGTGTTTGTCCTCGTGTTCTTCAGCATGACATTTTCCTCAGATGTTGGAAACCTTCAACAAGGACCAAAATGTAATCAAGATCATTTTCTGCACTGATGGTAAACTATTTAACTTGAAAAGTCTACAAAGCTAAGACCAAAATGAAGGGTGAGTTGGTAAGTGAATTTTTGTTCACAGATGACTGACTTTATTCTCAGTTTAATCTCTGAAGCTGAGATGCTACAGAGTATAGATCAGATCTCTGCTTCCTATGCTAATTTTGCCCTAACCCACAAGAAGCAAGCAGAGATCCTCCATGAACCAGAGCAACCTTATTCATATGTAAAACTATCGATTATTCCTCCACAAAACTATACCTATAAAACAAAGTTCTATCCATGTCATTTCTCCATTACTGCCACTAGGGTCAAAACCAAACAAGAAACTTTACTGTTGGCTTCCGAAGTCCATTAAACCTTGATTAAGCCTCTCTGTTCAGACATCTGATCCACATTAATCTCTAGCTAGTTGGTGCTAAGCCTAGAGTCAAGAAAACTTGAGTTCTAATCCTACCTCAGATACTACTTGTAGGACCCTGAAGAAGTTACTTTTAATTTCTGTCTCCCTTAGTTTCTGTATCTATAAAATTGTGATAACAATAACACTTATCTTCTAGGGTTGTTGTGAAAATCACATGAGACATTTTTTAAAATACATAGTAGATGCTTAATAAATTATTTTTTCTATTTCTCCCTTTTTTTGTCCCAGACTTGTTGACACAAACTGATTTGCTATCTGTTCCACACACCATTCTATTTCTTGTCTAATGCTTTGTATTGATTTTCCAACATTCCTCTAAAGTACTCCCTCCCCACTTCTTCCTTTACAATCCATTCTTCAAAGCTCAGCTCAAGGTCACCTCCTCCACGAGGTCTATTTATTCCAGTATATTTATATTTTCTTTATACTTATATGCATCCATATTGTGTCTTCTTGTGGTCTTTGGGGACAAAAACAGTTTCTTTTCTATCCTTGCAAATAGCAGTTTCTGCTGGTTTGACCAAAAACCCTGAGGATCTTCCCCTTTCAGATTGATTTTTTTTTGACTGAGTCCATTTTTTGCCCCATTTCTTGCCTAGTCTTAATCAGTCAAAGTGAGAAATGGGAAAGATCTTAACTTAAAAAGGCCCCACAGCATCCAGCACCATCTTCAGTCACCCTGATCTATACCTGGCCACTGGCCTCTGATGATGCTGGAAGGGAGAGTGAGGCTGGGGACTTTGCATAGCCCTGCCTTACTTAAATCTAATTCACTTGCCATTTAAAACATTACCTTCCTGATGTCATTTGTCCTCTTTGAGGATGAAGAAGACCAAGAATCCCCTTGGTCCAGCATAGAGCCTGACACAGAGCTTGTACTCCATAATGTTTGCAGGTTAATTTCCTCTGCTCAGAGTTAGCAATTTTGCTAAGGTTTGGGGAATAAAATGCTTTGTAAGAATTAAAAGTTATATGGTTGTGAGATTTTACTTATTTTTATTAATTTTATTGCTACAGTATAATACAAGCAGCAGAGTGGCACAGTAGTTAAGAGTACTGGACTTGGAATCAGAAAGGCCCAAGTTCATGAGTTCAAATCTGGCCTTAAACACTTGCTAACTGTAACTCTAGACAAGTCACTTAACTATTTTTTTGCCTTAGTTCCTCATCTGCAAATTGGACAGAAGGAAAAGCAAAGCACTTTAGTTTCTTTGTTAAAAAACGCCCAAATAGCATCACAAAGAGTCAAATATTCTGAAACAACTGAATAACAATAGCAGTGACACACTAAAATACAAGGATAACTTCAAGAATAGTGATGTCTACGAACCCGTTGGTCATTGCCTAAATGTCTACTCGTGGCAATGCTTTGAAGGTGTGTAATCTGCTTTGTATACCTTTTTCTCCTTGCTTGTTGTCATCTTTCAGTTCTCTATACAGCCTCAAGTAACATAATACATGGTCTTCTAATTTATCATTTCTAATCTGCTGCAACCAGATTATATATATATATAATATATATATATATATATAATATATATATATAATATATATATATATATGTATGTATGTATTTTAGAGGGGTCAGCTAGGTGGTTCAATGGATAGAGCACCGGCCCTAGAGTCAGGAGGACCAGAGTTCAAATCCAGACTCAAGCACTTAATGATTACTTAGCTGTGTGACCTTGGGCAAGTCACTTAACCCCATTACCTTGCAAAAATCAATAAATAATAAAGTTTATTAGAGATAAAATGAGTGTGTGGATCTAAATTTTAGAGAATGAGACAATCTCCTGTGAATCTAGTACCTGAGTCTCTCCAGATGATCTCAGTAATGTTTATGTTTCCAATTTAGGATCCTTTTGCAGTGCCTCTGTCTTAGGCATGTTACAAAAGAAGAATCAGAATAAAAGATAAAATCCATGAGAAAGAAAAAAATTTAAAAATAGTATGCTTTGGTCTACATTCAAACTCCATAGTTCTTTCTCTGAATGTAGATGGCATTTTCCATCACAAGTCTTCTGGAATGATTTTCGGTCACTGCTGTTGAGAAAAGTTAAATCTATCACAGTTGATCATTGGGTGTCATTTAAACTGCACTAAAAAAAGATAATGTCATCATAGATTTAGAGTTAGAAAGGACCCAATAATAGGTGTTATTATGCTTATATTTTCAGATTAGTAAACTAGAGCCTGGGAAGATAAAATGACTTGGCTAAAGTCATATAGATAGTAAGTAGCAGAGTCAGAGTCTGCCACATGAAAAGGACAGTATTGGGAGAGAGAAGCAGCTGTAATCTAGAATTCTCTGATTCTTGTTTTTCAATCATGATGGAGATGGAATAAAAATGGAAACTTACTGAGAGGCAGCTGAGAAATGAAACTTATTGACACCTCTGCTGAACCATGTTGTAGCTCTTGACATATCTACAACTCAGGCCACCCTGATTCTTCTTTTGCAACATGACTAGTATGGAAATACATTTAACATGGCTGTACATGTATGACCTGTATCAGATCATTTGCTGTCTTGGGGAGGGGGGATAGAAGGGAGGGAAAAAGAAAAATGAGGAACTCAAAATCTTTCAAAAATGAATCTCAAAATTATCTTTACATGTTAAATAGAAGGAATAACATCCAAGGATCTGGATTCATATCCTGACTCTGCTTCTTATTTCTCATTATTGACATTTAAATTTACTGCTCCTCACTCCCATTTTTTTGTAAAATGAGATTGTACTAGATAGTCCTTACATTTCCATCTGCTCTAAATCTGTGATCTGTGATCCTGTTTTCCCCACAACATAGCCCAATACAAGGGCAAGAATAAAATAAGATTTCCTTAAAGGTTTGCTAAATGAATTCATTGACTTCAGAGGAAATCAATTTGTTTTCTTGTCCTGCTTTGGGTAAGAATGTAAAAGCTCCATTCTCACAGACTTCCCACTCATCCACCCCCTCCACCAGTCTCCTGGCAACTAGATGATATGGTGGTAAAGGCGTAAGCTTGGATTCAATCAGACCGATATTCAGATATACTCTTAAGATACTTCCTAGCTATGTAAATGTGGGCGAGTTATTTAGCCTCTATTTGCCTCAGTTTCCTCAACTGAGGATAAACCCTATTTCATAGGGTTGTTGTAAGAATCAGATAGGATAATGTTGGTAAATCACTTAATACAGTGTCTGACATAAATGCTTATTTCCTTCCTTTTTATTTTTTGTTTGTTTTCCTCCCTTTCTTCTGTCACTCCCCCCTTTCCTTCCTTTCTAATTTTGCTCTTCTCCCTCACTTATCATTCTAAGTCTACCTCTACCCAGCTCCCTATACTTAAATAGCATGACTGAAAGAACAGTGAAATAATTGCCCACCTATATATTCTGATTCCCAGTAATAACCTCCATCAATTCCTTCCTAAGCAATAGGGATCATTTTGGGCTATCAAAGACTGTGCCCGCAGATTACAAACCTTGGTAAGTCCTATAAAGCTGAAAAAGTTTCAAGTAAGGCTTTCAAGAAAAAAAGATAATTCTATTTTAGTGGAAAGAATGCTAGAGTTGGGTCTCAGCTATGTAATTTATTATCTATGTGACATTAGGCAATTTGCTTATTTATACACTAAGGGGTGTGGATTTAATGATCTGTAAGGTACACCCCAGCTTTTAAAAATCTATGCTCCCATTATGCTGTAGACCTAGGAATACAAAGACATTAATGGCTAAACAGAATGGCATTCATTTCTTATCCCAGCTATCTGAGAATCTGAAGTTATTGGGACACTTTAGCTTTGTAGTTTTGAGACGTAGATCATGTTTCTGTACTAAGTTTTATATCAATATAGGGTACCCTATGTATGGATGAGCAAACTGTCCCATTTCCTACATCAAATTTGGGTAAAAATTTTTAAACAATCAGCAACTGAGTCAAGTTTATATACAGTTCCCAAACTTCTAGCCTAGATGAGATGGGGAAACCCAAATTTTCAAACACAAAAAAATAACAAAAAACAAAGATGAAAAAGTCCCTCCCTTTCATTGGCATTCTATTGGGAACACATCATATATTCAAATAAGTATAAGGCAAAATAATTTGAGCATGAAGCCTTGGGGGGATCTGAGGTTTTATTTATGGAGGTGGTAACACATAAGATTTCTGGGAAAAGGACATGAGGAAGGTGTGCATTTTAATCAGAGGAATGATTTTTGTAAGCACATGAAAGTGGGAGCAAGAAAGGGGCTACCAAATTCAGGTAATGACAGGCTAATGTGCCTTAATGTAGAGTTCAAGAAAGTCACTTGAAGTTAATTTGTATAGATTTAGGAATCATTTGTTTAAAGATGATACTTGAATTCATGGAAGTGAATCATAACTTTGAGAATACAGTAATTCAGTCCAATTTCGATCCAGTTCAATTGAAGAACACATATGATGTACCAGGGACACTGCCAGTTACAAAAAAACAAAAACAAAATTTCTCCTATCCATAAAGAATCTATTGAGACAAAAATTACATGTACATGGTTAGGTAAATGCTAAATACATATTCTGCTTCATATAATAGCAATGATATGTTCCTTTATTATTTAAATAAATACAAAGTATATGATAACAATTAGGAAACATCTGGAGAGATTTCTTATAGGAGGCAGCATTTAACCTGAACTTCAAAGAGAGTAAAATTTCCAGTTTCTGAGGTGAAGTTAAGAATACATTCCCAGAATGGGATAGAACTTGTGTGAATGGATGGAAGTGGGAGGTGTGTATGAGGAACAAGAAGTCCAGTTTGTCTGGAATGTAGGATGCATTATGTGGAATAATGTGAAATAGTCCAGAAAGGCAAGATGAAGCCAAGTTGTGAATAGCTTTAGATACAAAACAGAGGAATTTAGATTATATCCTACAGGTGATAGGGAGCAAATTAAAATGCTTGAACAAGGGGATGTCATTGTCAGATCTGTACTTTAGGAATATTAATTTTTGACCAATATATTCCCCTGAACATTTACTTTTCTGTCAACTATTTCTGCAGGATAGTAACATTGCAGTGTGAATGAGTTATCACTTTTACAAATAACAATGGTTTGCATTTATATACAGCATTTTTAGGTTTACAAAGCCTTTGTAAATCATATATCAGATTCTATGATCTTTAGAACAACCAGATTAAGCAGACTATATAAGTGTTATTATTCCCATTCTAATAATAAGTTCAACAAGCTTTTCCCTACTCAATACTGCTATCTAGCTTAAAATATGCCTTCTCACTTTCCAGACCCTTGAAAGGCTTTCTACAATTACTCTTCCATATCACAATTTTTCCTATCATGGTTTTGATGTATCAAGGAGAAAGGCATAAGAAATTAACTGATAATTTGTGGAATTCACAAATGATGTACAAAGGCCAGCAGACAACACAGGAAAGGTTTAGAAATTCAGAAATCCATAAAATATATGTGTAGTATTATCTAATATCAACGTAGTTTATCTTCTAATACTGTAAAAATTCAGATTTCTTGTCTGAATATCATGGTACCACCTTGGGGGTATCATACCTATAACCCCTGTGATGTGGAAGGGATAACGATAATAATGGATTTTCAGGTATCATGAGAGGTGAAAAGGAAAAACACTGCTTCCCCTATTAAAACACTAAGATTCTTAGTTTTGAAGCAAAAAGACCCTAAGACCTTTCTTTAATGAGAAGAAAACATTCTCTTCCATGAGTTCCAACATATCTGCTAAAAATTCCAGAGACTCAATTAGATTTATGGAGGAAAGATGGTTTCTGGAGATTTTTCTCAAATACCAATCCTATCTAACATTTATCATGATGCTATGGGCTCACAAAGTAGAGTGCATACAATATCCCCTTGGATCTGGGTAACAGCCCTGTGAGAAAAAAACATAGAGCTTAAATATATGGATAGTTGACTCCCCATTTTGAAAGTGATGATGCCTCAACACAGTGATTCACACAGCTAGTAAATGATAGGGATATGTTTTATAAACCATAGCTTTTAAAACTGTGATACTACCTTAGCATCTAGCATTTCTATAACACTTTCAGATTTATGAAGTATTTTACAATTTTTTTAATGTTATCTACACCATAGCCCTGGGATGTAGAAGATATTATCCTCATTTTATGGTACAGGAAATTGAAACAAGTAGAGGTTAGATGACTTACCCAGAAGTTTGAAGTTGGATTTAAATTGAAATCTTCCTGACCCCCGGTTTAATGCTCCAGGACAAGTTGACCATCTCTTGGACAATCTGCTATTTTCTCTAAATCTCCATTTCCCCATCTCTAGATGAAAGGAGTGTACTATTTGCAGGTGCTTTTACAACTCAAATTTTCTCATTCTAGTGTTCCATTTCTGTCAACTATACTTATCCTGTGGCCACTTCACCAGGGTCCTTGACCCTCTCTGTCTCTTGCTACAGGCACTCTCTCTGCTCCCTTTCCCTACTGATAGTAAAAATTCTCAGAGTGGGACCTGCCTCCTATCTAAATTTTTATCTTCCTCTTGCTCTAGACCTTCAAAAGAGAAAACCTTATTTGTTTTGGTTTGCTATCTGGTCATTGAATGATTAAGAATGACTTTAAGGAAAATCTCTAGTAAAGCCGTTAATTGTTCTGTAGTCCTGCAATTACATGTCAGTAATTTTCCTCAATTTGCAAATTGGCTTGTTAAAGTAAAAGCAGTTCTGCAAGAAGGTTAGGAGCTAGGACTGACTCTCTTTAATTAAGAGCTGCCTAGGTGTAAATTGGGTCATTGAGAGGACAGCAACTTAAGGGCAGAAATGTTGTCATGGGGCATTTGCTCTTCCCTGTCTCCCTTCCTGCCTTCTGAGATCCCTTCGCTGAATATTATTTGTCTTCATTGACTTCGTCATCCCCAATGGACATACAAGAGATTTAGACATTGTCTCTGGTGTGGGCAATGTAAAATTCTATAGCCAAGTGAGTTTACTTTCCCACCTTGATGATAATATAGCAGTGGACTTCACATGACCATATTGATTTGATTGGGGGGGATGTTGTTTTGATTGGGGGATCTTGATAGATCTTATAGTGCTTGGCAAGAATGTTGGGATTGTACCCTTACTTGTTTTCCCTAAGTCACCAAATTTATTAAAGAATTATTCTGGAAACAATACGTGACTGGAAATTCCCTCTGTGCTATCTAGGAACCATTTGCAGCAAAGGAAAATAGAATTTTAGTGAATAGTTTCAACATTTTTATAGCTCACATTGCTTACTTCCTAAATCCTCTCCCCATTTTCTTTATTTCTTTTAAATTTTATTTATTTAAGGCAATGGGATTAAGTTACTTGCCCAATGTCACACAGCTAGGCAATTATTAAGTGTCTGAGGTCTGATTTGAACTCAGGTCTTCCTGTCTCCATGGCCAGTGCTCTATCCATCTAGCTGCACCTCCCCCCATTTTTCTGCCTGAACTCCTTGCTTCCATGATAAACTAAACAATGATCAGATTAAAGCTACAGTTGTTCCTGGAAAGGGTTTTTATGTTGTTCTATTCCCATTTATCATTCCTGAACTTCAGGGACCAAAGTTTTCTTCTCTGGTACATATTCTTTTATGTGCACTGACTTTCCTATTGGAATGGAAGTTCCCGGAGGATAAGGACTATCTTTACTTTTGCACTTGTATCCCAAAGTGTTAGTAAAATGTCTTATATGTAGTCTGGTACCCAATTCTTCTCAAGTGTGAAGTAAGAAAGCAGTAGGGGGTGTATTCTCCTAGAACTCTTACATCATATTAGGAAAGTGCCAAGGATCAGGCCTCTATTTGAGTTCTGATTTATTGCTTTACTAGCCTGTGCCAAGAGCTGGCTGGTTCAGGAAGGGCATGTTGCCAGTTTCTGTACATTCAAGCCAAGTCAGGGAAAGGCAAATGAGATCAGTAAGCCAGAGAGTGATTAAGGAATTAGGTAAGTACATTTGATCCTATCACACTGTTGTCCCTGGTCCAATCTTGGCTGATGAGAGGAACCTCTGAAATTACAGAACTGTGACATAGCAAGCCTTGAGATATGCCAAAGGGCCCAATTATACCTTCTTTCTTCTTCAGCAGCCACTCAAAAATATTCTAATATTTATTATCTAAATATTTGTTTCCAACCTAGAACCCAGGAGGGTGGATTTCAATTCATTATCCCAATTGTTGTTCTGTCCAGGGAAGTCAATTGTCTGCTTTTCTTCTAGCAAGGAGTCCTGGGCACCTTTCCTGATTTTCCTGAGTCTTTCCCTCATTACTATAGTCTAAATTACTGAAGCTATAATTTTCTCTTTCTTCTATTGTCCTATTTCCACAGCTATCTTGATCCTGGTTCTGTTGCCAAATGCCAGAAACTAGACCCTAGCCTTTTTTTGGCTGGCTCTTCCATCCTGGTTTTCCTTCTACTGGGTCTTTGAGTTTATTCATAGTTCTGACCCTGCCTGGAGGACTCACAAGGCAAAAATATTAAGTCCTTCTCAAATCTATTTCCTGTTCCTTCATGTATAAACATCTAGGGTCCTAAGATGGTATTTCTCTGATAAGTCACCCTTCCCATTCCCTCCTCAGACAAGTCCTTTCACCATTGCTTCCTGGCCTCCATCTGGGGCTTAGCTGAATACTGACTTTCCTTCCCTACTTGTACTTCTCCATTTCTTCTTGGTCTGTCTGAAGCTAATCCATAGCAGGATTGAAATTACTGTATAGGTTTGCCTTGAGAGTAAAATTGCAATAATGATGATGATGATAGCTGCTATTTATGAAGCACGTTAAGGTTTATAATCTCACAACAACACAAGAAGGTAGGTGCTATTGTTCCAATTTTGTAAATAAGCAAACTGAGGCAGATGGAAGTTAAGGGACTTTTCCAGGGTCATACATAAGAAATAACAGGTCAAATTTGAATTCAAGTATGCCTGATTCCAGGTTCTTTATTCCTTAACTGACAATGTAGTCATTATTGAGGGTGGTGGTGGTATCCAATACACAAAGGATGAAAATTAGATCATTCTAGCTATAATATTTCAAACTATTAGAAAAACTATTCCAACTCCTTGTCAAAGCAACCCTGTAGCCCAGGTAATCCCATTCCATCCCTTCTTCTACAACAGATTGTCCTTCTCTCATCTCTACTGTTTCACTAATTTTCAATCTCTTTCTTTTCTCCTTGCTGCTTTCCTACAATCTATGATTATGTCTTTGTTGTCTCCATTCTCAAAAACCCCTCATTTGATCTATCAATACCCATTAACTAATCATTCCATATCTTTCTCCCTTTGGGGGCTAAAATTTTAAAAAAAAAGCTGTCTACAAGACATCTCTACTTACTTTCCTCTCTTTTTTTTTAACTCTCTACAGTCTTGCTCTTGATCTCTATCATTCAACCAAAAATCTTCTTTCCAAATCACTAATAATTTCTCTGCAGCATTTGACATTTATCAGTTACCCTCTTCTCTAGGTTTTTGTGCTAGTACTTTCTCTTGGTTCTCCCTCTACCTATGTGACTGTTCCTTTTCAGTCCCTTTAACTGGATCTTCATTCAAATTGTGCCCACTAAATGTGGAGATCTGTCACAGGGCTCTGTCTGTTCCTTCTTCTCTTCTCTCTTTACTTAATATTCTTGTCTTCTCTTATGAATTAAATGATTTATACTTATAATTTTCAAATCTCCTTAGTTAACCCTAACATCCTAACCTCTAAATTGAAATTCCCTGCCTATTGGAAATCTCAAATTGAATGTCTAGTAGATTATCTTACATTCAGCTTGTCCAAAATTGAACTCATAGCCTTTCTCCTCAAATTTTCCTTCTTCCAATCTTCCCTATTAGTTGAGGGTACCGTAATAGTCCCAGTCATATAAAAACACAGCTGAATTTTTACTCTTTTACCCCTAAATCCAAGGCCTGTTGTTATTCCCTTTGTAATATCTTTCATATGCCTCCTTATCTCCTTTGGCACTGCCATCACCTGGTACAGGCCTTCATCACCTCTCACTTGGACTTTTGCAATAGTCAAATGGTTGTTCATCCTTCATTTTCAAAGTAAACCAATGACATCATGGGTGATGACTTGTACACGAATTGGATTAAAGTGAGGCAAAGTTGTGCAGTCATCAGTCTCATTCTTTCTTCCTTAGCCTTCAAAGTCTAATAGCAGTACAAAAGTCAAAATGACTGGCAATGACTCAGGATTCAGTAAATGGCCTTTGTATCTTGGGTAGAAGTTGCAAAGAGGAAGATTTAAATGAACTAAGGTAAAATTTTTAACAGAGCTATCCACGAGTAAAATGAGCTACCTGTTCCAGGGAATTCCAATCTGTTCCTCCTTACTCTAATGTTTGATATAGGATAGATGACTATCTGTCAGAACATAAAGAAGTTCCTAGGGAGCCTGAAATCCCTTCCAACTTTGAAACACTATGATACCAGGATGCCCCAACCAAAAAGGAAACCAAAGAGAATGATATAAGAGCAAAAGGACAGTTATTATTATCTACAATTAGAAAGGTTTATGTGTGCTCCCCAAAATTAAAAGTGAAGCAATAGTGTTCTGTTTCTTCTCCCTGCCACAAGTCTCTCTCTCCATTCCAGTTCATCCTTTAAGCAGTTGCTACAGTGATCTTCATAAAATTCACACCAACCCATCCTCCTCAACAAACTTCAGTGTTTTCCTATCACATCCAAAATAGCTTGTCCTCTCCATCTTCACACTCTTCATATACATTACACAAATACCCCAAACACCACTCTCCAGTAACACTGACTTCCTGTTTGTTCTTTGATAAGGTATTTCATCTCTCAACTTCAAATATTTTTTACGATCATCTCTGATTGCTGCCTTCCCTGGCTTCCTTTAAAATCAGCAAAATTTCATTTTCTTGAGGAAGCCTTTCTCAATTCTTCTTAATTTTGATGTCTTCCCTTTGCTAATTATCTCCAATGTATGCTATACATAGCTTATTTAGTCACAGTAATTTACCTGTGAATTCCTTGAAAGAAAGAACTGTCTTTTGCCTTTCCTCATAGATCAAACACTTAATTGTCTACAAAGTATAGTGGTCATCTCATCTCTACTTGGGAAGTAAAAAGGGAACAGAGACAGGTCCAAGGGGACATCATCACAATAGGATGCTCACTGTGTGGAAGTCCTCAGCTGAAAGCAGTATGTGGGGAAAAGATTTTGGAGGTCACATTATGTAGTCAGTCTATAGCAAGAATCAGTCATCAATAAACATTGGAGGAAGGAAACTAGACATACATACTAGGGTCAGTTCTGATACTAAGAAGACCCACTGCAGTGAGGCTGAGCACTGATACATATACTAGTGGTTACAAAGTGAGAAAAAAGCCATAGTAATGGGATGATAACATCTACAATGAGTTAAGTTTGATTCATGGCAGGGTTTCATGACTGTAACATGACTGGGATAATCAGATGTTTGTCCAAGCTCAAGGACCACCTGGAACTGATATGAAAAAATTCCAAAGTTTCCTACAGAGGTGAGGTGATGCAGAGATCATCTAGAGAATGATTGCAAAGTTTTGATATTGTGCCAAACTCAGGACATAGCTTGTTTGCTGGGCTTTAGATCTGGAAAACAGGGTATCTCCTAAAAACAAAGAGAAGAGTAAAAGAAGGAGGGTGGTCCTGGCATGGGAATCCTGAGACTCAGTCTTTATCTCTATTTTCCCCTATTGCTCCTAATTCTGCTTTCCCATCCAAAGATTTAAAAAAAATTTCTTCAAGTACTTTAAAATGGTGACTCTTTTCTTCCCTTCAAACTATATTTCATAATATTCTTTTCCTGATACTCTCCAGCTGGTCAATGCCTACTTATAAATTTAGTATTCTAGAACTGAACACTGCACTCCAAATATCTGACTTGGGCAGACTCCTTCCCTCCTCCCAGCTCCATGAACAAGCTTTCTCAGGGTAGTGATTTACTAGAACTTTGCTTGCCATGCACAAATCCTTGAGAAGACAGTTCATGGCTCTCTCTTCACCCACAGTGTGTAATGAGGTTAACCCTGGCATATTATGCAAATGTAATGAACATGATTTGATTTGACCTTCCAAATTACAGAAAGTCTATACTCATTCCAAGCTTCCTCTAGGACATTTCCATTGCACACTATCTTGATTCTCCTGAAAGCAGGCTCCTCAGCCTCTTCACATGGAAGATGTCATCAAAAGCATTTGGGATAACCAGATTCTGGTTATCCATCTATTCAAAATAATCTCACCTCTTTCCTACAGGTAATACCTGAAGCAAGTGAAGGTGAAAGCCAGCAACATATCATCCGAGTACCATTTGAAGGAGTGGATGATTTCTTTATTCCACCTACAAATCTTATCATAAATCATATCAGGTAAGGTGCACTTTCCAGAAAATTCTATGGGTATCATCTGATTGATAAATACCATTAAGACTCCTAGGGAATACTACAATTTGAGTTCCTATATTTTTGAGTAGTTAAATACTTGTTCATCCTTCATTTTTTTTAGATTTTTGCAAGGCACTGGGATTAAGTGGTTTACCCAGGGCCAAACAACTATGTAATTATTAAGTGTCTGAGGCCAGATTTGAACTCAGGTACTCCTGACTCCAGTGCCAGTGCTCTATCCACTGTGTCACCTAGCTACCCCCATCCCTCATTTTCAAAGAGGACCAATGCCTTGTACATGATTTAAGTATGCCAGAATCAATCACACAAAGTTGTCACCCTCACTCTCCCCTCCACAGTCATCAAAGTCCAGTGGCGGGACAAAAGTCAAGACAACTGGCAATAGCCCTAGATGCAGTGGATAACCTTGGCCTTTCTAGATTCCAGTCTTTCCCAGATCTCAGTTTGCCTGAGGCAATACCCCATCATAAATACATAAGCATTGGATAATGAAGGACTGAAAATATTATAGTTAAACAAGCAGTGAACTACCATAGTTAATCAATTAATCCCAGATTTTTGCTTAGGAATTAAGGATAAAGAGTTTTTTCTGACTGCTTTCCCAACATTTGAGAGGAGGGTAAAGGGACAATGGGGGAGATGGTATCCTATTGGGAAAGGACCAAATGAACTTATATCAGTCAGTCTTTATAGTGGAATTTATTCTCTCCTCAACTCTGCCTCTTATAATCCTCACTTTCCTTCAAAGTTCATATATCTCCTCCCTCATAAGATCTTTACTAACCACTCTCCAAGCTACTTTTGCTACCTCCAGCCTTTCCTTGTTAGTTAAGGTCATTAAAACAGGAATACTAACAAATCATTTGAGGATTATGTAAGAATGATGAAACAGATAGACCAACAGCAGGAGGAAGTGTTGAAAGAAATAGTCATTCATTAAACTGTCTACACTATTAGACTAAAATTGTAAAATGGGATGTGGTAGGGGGATGAATAGTAGTTGTCATTTCAGCTAATCTCCAACTCTGATCTGAGTGTCCTCCTTCCTATTCTAGGTTTGGCTTCCTCTTGAACAAGTCAAATTTGACAGTTCACAAAATTGACCTTGAAACAATGATGCTTGTCAAAACCATAAGTTTTCATAACTACAGCTGCATCCCCCACGCCATGGCCTATACTCACTTAGGAGGCTATTTTTTTGTCCAGTGCAAAAAGAATCAAACTACACCTGCATCATCACAAGTTGTGATTGACAGTGTTACAGACACAGTGATTGGCACCAATGGTGACATCAAAGGGGTTCCCCATATGTCTCCTGATGGGCACTTCTTAGTCAGCACAGATGAGGACAATGGCCGCCTCCATGTACAGGCCATAACCACCCAAGGAGAAATCCAATTACTGTATGACTTACAGACAGATATGCACCTCTGTGATTTGGTCTTTCAGCCATCTTTCACCGAAAGCAACCAATACTATATTTATGCCACATCACTTTTCCAAACAGACTTACTTTTTATGGAGCTGTCAACAGGGAGGGTGGACAAACTGAAGAACTTAAAGGAACCTATTTTAGCCCAGGACTGGCCATGGGACCGCAACACAAGGATTGTGAAAGATAGTGGATTATTTGGACAGTACCTTATCACTTCAGCCAAGGAGTCTCTATTTCTCATCAATGGGTTGCAAAAAACATTGCGCTGTGAAGTATCGGGCATCAAGAGAGGTAATACAGTGGTTTGGATTGGAGAGGTATGAAAAGGTCTCAAAGCGTAGAAACAAATGATGGGACCTTGACACTGCAATGAATAAGCAGTAGCATTGTATATTTTTACGTTGATGAAAGGAAAAAAACCTGTATAAGCTTTGTGGTTCAACACTGATCTTGCAAATTTTCTAGTATAAAGTATGCTCTGCTAACAAGAATGGGGTTTCTTTAGGGGCTTTTCATTAGGAAGTATGATTTATGCATTGAGCTGTGACAATAATATATAAAGGACTCATTTCTGTGCTGAAGCACAAGCTACTTGGTCATGCCATGCAACTAACTTGCACTTCTCTAGGCTGATAAACTTGTCAATTATGCTCCATTGGTCATTCTCTTTTCCCTTCTGACTCAGCCCAGCTCCTCTTAACTTCGGGCTTTAAAGTCTATGGGCAGGATCCTTAAAATAGAGGGAGTATAGAAGAAATGAAGAAGCTGCTGGAATATGGACATGAGATGAAGTGAACTAATGAAATTCCCAAGTGGTCATAACTCTTAAAAAGTGCTCTCAGAGTCAAGGGGGCAGGACTGTTTCCCTCCTGAAATTATAGTAACTAGGTCCTGAGAAGCTTCTGTGCATACCCTCTATGGGGTTTCCTCTAGATCTCCTAATCAGGTATTATTTTCCCATTTTAGCATTTGACTTTTTGATTTTCTTATTTCTGCTTCTGTAGGCCTTAAATCAGCATGACCAGAATACCTGTCCCATCCACATTATATCTCAGAGGGACAGGAGATTTCATTCCCTTGACTTACTGAAATTAGAATTTCACACACTAGTTAACTAGGGTCTTGGTACAGCAACATTTCTCCATGCCTTATGCCAGATTCCTGGCAACCTCACAGGCATCCAAATGTCATACCATACAACCAGCATGAAGATGTTCTGGACAGTTCCTATTAGCAAGGAATGACAGTCTGTGGAAAGAGCTTTGAAAAGTCATGGTTCTCCACAAAAGACTGTTTTTTTCAAATAATCTCATAGACTGAGTTGCCATGTTGGGAAGGTGGTTTGTTCCAACACATTCCAAAGGATTCATTTGCCCTTTATAACTGAACTGCTGGTCACCAAAAGGGAAAGTCTTTATGGCAAGTCTGTTTATGAGCTGAATATCTCATCAAAGAAAACGCAAAGGCAAATCCTGGGACTCCTTCAGATAAATGGCAGGAAGCTTGACATTTCTGCAGGCATCCTACTAAGATGAGTGAGATGTGACTACATATGCATACAGGGCATGAAGTTGGATGCTATATGTAATGTGGGTGAGAACAATTCTTAAGTCTGTTCTTTGCAGATTTCACATGTCAATCCCAAGAATACTTGATAAGATCATCCATTGTTAAGATGCCTCTGGATCATTAAAATACCTGATTTTGTTCCAGGTTTATTCCATGATTTGAAACCTCATGACCTTTATTACACCAAACCCAGTGAAACAGATCATGTTAACACTGTTCTTTCAGCCAGATATGTATAGATGTTTTTTACCCCATCATGTGACGCCAAGGCAGTCAGAATCAAAGGGATACCAGCTAGCAATGATGGATGATTTCCTGAAAATTGCATCCCTTTGAAGAGAGGCAGGTGATCATGATAGTTATAACTTACATCAAAGATAAGTCTGGAGTAGTCCTCAGATGCACAGCTAAAGTATTGTTGTTATTGCAATTCTCTCTGTAATGATCATAAATCAAATATGTTCAGTGAGGAAGGAGAGACCCCTAAATGCTTTCTCAGAATTTGCAGTTCATGATGTCGATGGGATGAATTTTGCCTACTATGTACTTTTAGTCTTGAACAAGATTATTGCATCTTATGAGCCAAAGGAGGTTGGATGAGCCCTGCCCTCATCCCTATGTGGCCATAAAAGTCTGAACATTGGCCATCACCTTTGACCTTGTCCTTCATCCTGCTTCATCACTGCAAGGAATCATGTCTTTCAGGGATAGGAAGGGATAGACTTTGTAATTACTCTTTAAATATGCACAGTTCCTTTCTAAACCCAAGTATGTCTCTCAGTTGTCTCTGTTGCCCAGGTATTTGTGAGCCCCAGTCATTATTCTCCTGTCTCACAATCTCTGGTAATCCTATTCTTTAGTGTATTTACTTAGAAAAGGTTAGTGTGGTCAGGAGGAAACTACTAAGGACTTTTAGTTCTTATTTTTTATAAATAAAATTTGTAAATATCTGTTGATGTCAATAACTTTGAAAAGGAAGATTTATTCTTTGGACAACTTGGAAGACAGACCTCCCTTGTTTCTCTTTGTTTTAGAGCTTTTGACACAATGTTATTTTTTACCCCCAAAGGACTTTTATTATCTAGTCACTCCTATACTGTCACTTTCTCCTCCAAAAGAGTGGAGACTTCCAGGCTCTCTTCTTAGGTGATATCTTCTAAACAGAAAAATTCATGGCATGACAAAATGCTTATTCATGTTACAGGAGGATACTTTGTAGTATTCCTTCATATAGTAAGTTTCCTTAATACTCTTAATACAAATCTGCATCTAGGAAAATCAACATGCACACACACACACATACACATATGCACAAATTTTTAATATCACATCTATCGTATAAAGCTTGTTGCATCTGCATTCACTCTAAATGGCAGGGCAACCATGAAATTAGTAGTCTGCAAAATAAAGCCCTCATCAAGCTTCACTGAGCATGGAGATCTGAGAAGCTGTCCAACTCTGTAGGACAGGGCCAGGTAGGCTCCCTTGTCATCCTTCTTCCTTTTAAATAATTGCAAGTTGTTTCCTTCTTTCTATGTATGAGAAAATTGTAAGTCATTCATTTGAAAATAGGAACATGTAAATTGTTCCAGCCAGCCTAGACTTAGGTCTATTCATCTATGGCATTATTTACTTTGAGTGTATAGCAAATAGTGAAGTAGATAAAATGTGGTGTTTGGAATCAGGAAGATTACAATCTAGCCTTAGACACTTTCTATCTATGTGACCTTAGAGAAGTCACCTAACTATCAGACTCAGTTTCTTCATATGAAAATTAGAGTAATAATATGTACAACACTTAACAAATAGGATTGTTGTAAGGATCAAATTAGATGATGTATATAAAATGCTTTACACCACAGAGTACTATATAAATGTTAACAACTATTTTTATTATTATTAAGTCAAGCAGAGACAGCATGATATAGTTGAAGCCTTGAAGCCAGAAAGATCTTGGTTACAATCCTGTCTTTGATAATTCATACTAGTATGTCACTTAAATTCACTTAAAATTTCACTGCCCTAGGAAAACCTTTAAGGCCCTTATATTGTAGAGAAAGTGTCCATTTGCCTTGGTCAAGGGAGTTTCTTCATCTAGGAATTCTCCATATCAATGAAATGGTAGATCCAGTATTTATTGCTAATCCTATTAGTCCAACAACTCAACAGACATTTGTTCCCTGTCTCCTAGTATATAACACGGTGCTAGGAAATGGCAGAAGCTCAAGCACCAACCTGTCAGCAATGAGACCTTTAGGAAGCCTTATTCTTTACAAAGGGTTCCTTTGGCAATATGTGAAGCTGACTTCAAAATACTTTGATCTAAGGAACAGAACTAAATGTTCTCTGATTTGTCTATCCTTTCTACTTCATCCTTATGTCATTTTGCTCATCTGTCCAGAAAAAGGCTAATGCTTCAGACACTTGATTCTATACCTGTCGAGAGAAGAGTAGAAACTGGAAAGATAGGAAGCAGCTCAGCTAACATAATGCTTCCCTCCTTTAAGGATAAGTTATTTTGTAATTCCCTACTGCAGAGGCATGAAAAGAAATAAGATAGACTCCAGTCATAACACCTTCTTAGGAAAGTTCAGGTGTCAGAGCTCAGTCCAAGATTGTGAGAACATCCTGTGTCTAGTCTTCAATGTGAAGTAATTCCTGCTAGTAAGGCACTGGAATTTCCATCTGAAGTAATTGATTCAATAATGTCTTGTGTTCTGTGGGCAAATTGTTGTTCCAAGCTAGCCTTCTTATCAACCTCCCATGCCCAACCCTGTCAATTGATGACTCTAGGTCAGAACTACTGACCTAGAACTGAAAGGGACTTCATAGGTCATCTTCAGCTACTCTTTCAATGAAGAAACTCAAGTCCAGTGAAGTTTGGTTGTCTAAGGTCACACAGGTAAGAGAATTTGAAACTCCTTAGCACTGTACTGCTTCTCAGGCTTCTGAAATTTGTGAAAATCCATTTCTCTTATTGTCATTAAGGTCATTGACCTAGGACTTGGGGACCAAAGAGAGAACTAAAGGTAAGAAGTGGGAATTGCTGAGGAGTTAGGTATAGCTTTCATCTCCCAAAGCCAGGTCCCCTGGTTGCAAACTATGGACTTCTACCCATTGTATTCCCTACCTTGTATTTATTTGGGAAATCATCCATCACAGCCACAGAAATCTGGTTGACATTGATTTTTTAGGGCTTTTTTTTCAAGACAATGGGGCTAAGTGGCTTGCCCAAGGCCACCCAGCTAGGTAATTATTAAGTGTCTGAGGCCATATTCGAACTCAGGTACTCCTGACTCCAGGGACAGTGCTCTATCCACTGTGCCACCTAGCTGCCCCCTACCATTGATTTTTAAATGAATTTTATTGATATCATTGTATTTTTAATTTTTCTCACCATATTTTTTCCTTCCTTCTGAGGGTCTTTATAACAAATAATATTTTTAAAGAAAAACAGAAAAATTTGAAAAGCTGATTAATAAATTGAAAAAGTCTGAAAATATGCACAATAAACAGACCCCATGAACTCCCATCTCTGCAAAGGTGTGAGGCAAAGGTATTTTCTCTAATGCTTATTCTTTGAAATTTTACAATATCCTTTTTGATATTTTTCACAGTTTTTTCTTTAGATTATAGTAGTTATATATATAGGTTCTACTTACTGAAGTAAGCATCAGAATATATAAATCTTTCCATATTTCTTTGTATTCATCATATTTATTTCTTGCTGTGCAGTAATATTCCATATTATTAATATACCAAAGTTATTTAGTCATTCCTCAATTGATGGGTATTTATTTTGTTAACAATCCTTGGCTACCACCAAAAAAAATGTGCTGTTATAAGTATTTTAGTGTCTGTCAGGACTTTAGTGGAATCTCTGAATTTCAAAGGGTATGAACATTTTAGTCACTTGATTTGCAGCATTATAAATTACTTTCCAAGTGATTATACTGATTCACAGCCCCAACAACAATAAATCCATGTGCCTATTTTCCCTCAAAATCTCTAATATGAACTATTCCCATCTTTGTTATCTTTGCCAATTAACTAAGTGACAGGTAAATCATCAGGATTGTTTTGATTTGCATTTCTCTTAGTGATTTAGATGATACCTTTTTATGACTTCCTAGATTTAATTTCTTCTTTTGTGAACTGGTTGTTCATATCCTCTGACCATTTATGTAATGGGGAATGACTTTAGGATTTGTGAGTATATATGTACGTGTGTGTTTGTGTGTGTGTGTGTTTATCTCATATATTAAATTCTTATCAAACAAATCTGACACAGAGATCTTTTCTCATTCAGGCTGGTCTCCTTTTCTAAATTCTTGCCTTTGGCCTCAAATTACTCCATGGAACTCTTTCTCTCTTGCTTCTTTACATCTCCCTCTCCCTTATGGACATGCTCATTCTTCCTACTTGATTGATTGTAGTCCATCAAAGACTTCCTGACCCAAAGGTTATTGGCATCCTATTTCTGCTACTTTTAAACCTCCCCTCCTGTTCTGTATCTGTTACTTTCCAGCTTTTATGGCTCAAGTTTTATGTCTATATTATTTCAGGTCCCAGAACCTCAACTAGGTTGTCCCTAATAAGTAAAGGACAAAACATTATGTATTCCAAAAAAGGCCCAATTTTTTTAAACATGGATTACCCATCCCAAGCAGTTAATATCTAGGCACCTCTACAATGTATTCAGAGATTTAGAAACCCTGATTTGATCTCCTGAGAAGAATGGAGAAGAGTTGCCACAAAGGGAAGATTTTCTTGCCTTAGGAAAACTCAGAGCATGTCAATGGTAGCCAACTATCCATATAAAGTGAATTGGCCTGCTTTTGTATTGAATGCACATAAGCTGTCAATGACAGGCCTTATGCAATCACGGTGGAGAACTAGAGTCAATAACTTTTCATGTTAGGAATAATTGACAGTAGCCAATAAACCACCTCTCTGTTCTTGTTTTGTGACCACTATTTTCTGTTGACCAAGAATCTGTGAACTAAAGGACTCTGAAAAACTGCAATAGAGCAAAGTCATTCTTGGATATATTTTTCTATAACAAGGCTATGAAGGTTTTGATTCATTCATTAGATAATTTAAGTTTCAGGGTTTAATACTGAAGTCCCCTTTTCCTCAATTAACAACGAATACATAGAGGCCACACAAGCACATTCTCTGTCCCCCTCCCTGCTTCAGAGCCATGTTTCTGGGACTGCTGCTAGAATATCATGGCCTCCTGCATTTACATTCATGTATCTACCTCATGTTTTGGCCACCTCTCAGCTAATTCCATGAATCCTCCATGTCTACATTAGTGCCTTTGGAAACATCAACAGTTGATGCCAGATGACAGTCCTTCTATATCTTCCTGTCTTCCCTGACTCAGACCCCTGAACAGAATAATTCACTGCAGTAGAAATTCATCTTAACATGACTTTATGAGAACTAAGATTGGATGAACTGTGACATGAATCAAACTGTATCCCCAGAAACTCTTCATGACATCCACTGAAATCCTCACATTTTCTGTCCCCTGTCATAAAGATGGTTCTTTGGGTCTAACATATAAAATGGCTCCATAGGATCCATAGACACTAATAAAAGAAGTTTAATGGGTTTAAAACATGGGTATTTATATGATTTTTACCATCTATATCCAAATGTATCAGTTACCAGAAGTTCAAAGTGAGAATTTCTTTTTTTAACATTGAAGGCTTATTTCTTTCCCCAATCAGCGATCTAAGGTATGTGTGAATTCAGGGTCCAAAGGTTGTTGAAATGCAGGCAAATTCCCATTTCCCAGCCACACAGAAAGAAATGACATTTGTACAAATGATTCTTCTGGACCTAGAGGCACTTCCTGAACCCTCTGTCATAGAAACCCCTATGAGAACTAAATGCCCCTCAGACCCTCAAGGAACCCCTGAAAGAAGGCAAGAAGTATGTGTGTGACAGACACACAGCTTCCTGTGGACATTATGTATATAAGATCAAACTAGCCCTTGTTTTCACAAGAAGTTTTTATTTTTAAATAAAATACATGTTTAAATGTATTTATGTCATTGCTCTGCCCAATTTGAGAAGTACGGTGTTTTTAAGATGAATTTTTCAAGTGATGGGAAAGACCATGTTTAGCATTCAGAAGCTATTATGATATAAGAATTTCCCCAAAATATACTTTCTTGTCTCAATTTCATTCCAGTACTTACCACATCATATATCCAAACTGGCACAGGTACTAAGCATTTGGAATACAAATGTAAAAACAAAGTGGTGGACTTCCCTCAAGGAGCCTATAGTCTACTGCCACTTACACTCCTTGTCAGGTGCAATGAATAAGAAAAAAGGCAGTGAAATTCACTCAACCCAGTCTGATCTAGTCAGTACTCTAACCATGGTGGTGGGAGAAGCTGAGGGATCATAAGGTCCCTAGAAAAGCTTTGGGCAATTGTTCCTCCTTGGAAGTTTTGACACCCCTCCTCTTCACTCTCCTTGAAAGATATTTACTTTTTCTTTTACTGTCCACTTTTCTTGATTTTTTCACTCCATTTCTTAGTTGTCTTCCTTTTCATCCCTTTTCTTCTTTACTTTTCATCCCTTCCTCCTCCTTCAGCTTTTGCTTTTGAGGGACCCATGAGACCCCCGCCCCCAGTATTAATCAGAGCTCCCAGAGGTAGCCCGGATCTCCCCATGTGGTGTCCTGCTCTGAAGGGTTTAGATTTGTCACATAGCTACCATAGGTCAAAAGTGATGAATTCTTCCATGTTTGTGCCATGCTGATGGTTATGGAACTTCTGCCTTATCCTCTTGAAGTTTCTACAGCCAAGCCACAGAGAGTATGCCTAGTTGCTTGTCTACTAACAACAAGAACAGAATATTCTTAAATACCTGTCATTGGCTGATTGCCTTTATGTAAAAGGAGCAGTTTTTCATCTTTCCCTTGTGATCAGGAAATTCTCAAAAAACAAATTGCTAGGGGAAAAAGTAAACCTGTGAAAATTATGTAAACTAGTGACTGTACCTGGATCCAATCAGTATTACAGTAAAAGAACTAGTTGAAAAATGATCTTTCTGACCCCTGTCAAGTGGTTTTTGTCTACACCTTCAATTATGTGTCATGTTCTTCTTACTAGTTTCACAGAGTCCGCTAGTATATGCTTTTGTTCTGTCTCTATTTCCCTATTTCATAGAGACCTAATCAGCATCTAGAAACTGAAATGAAATGTATCTGTGGCCTCTTGCCACAGATTACAGCAGGGAAAGAAAAGGAACTATTTAACCAAACTTGATTTCCATCAAGAAAGAGAATTGGTATGATTATTCACTTTTCAGAAAGATTGTCAGTGTATTCTCCTTTACATTGACAAAGAGGTAACAAAGACACTCTGTGTCTGCAGGCAAAAGGAGAGACCCTTCTGTATTTCCTAAGCACCCCCTTCTGGTGGCTTCACATAGGAACTTGCAAAACCAATGAGCTCAACTGTCTTTGTTTGATGGAAATTTCCTCCTCAATCATACTATCCCTTTCCTGTTTTAGGAGTAGCCCTGGTTTTACAGAGCTTTGCCTGTACTCTTCCAAGCAATAACTGTCCTCAGAGTCACTTAGACTGCCACCCGTCCCTTGTCCCCAATTCTGTGACTTCATCAGAGCTTTTTCTATCATGACAGATGTTCTATTTCCTCTACTTGGAGAGAGGGGAGTATCAGAATCTCTTGAAACATGCAGAAGCCACAAGGAGATTCTGAAAATGTTGAAGGGCAGAATCATCTCCTCCTAGCACCACACACACACATTCCCTTCATTCATGGCAGCTGAAATATACCTTAATCAGTGATTAAAGGCAAAGTGTCCCATGAGAAGATTTTGAGCAGGGGAAGCTCTGCTCAGAATTGGATTGTTCTGGCATTGATATGTTTTACAAAGAGAAGATTTCTAAAATAAAAATATCCCTTCAGGGGCCTTCAGTGGATCAGTTCTCATTGCAATGACTTTCTTTTGTTCATTACTCTTAGCTAATAGTGTAGATGACACATATGAAGTAGTTATCAAACATTGCATTAATATGTTTTGATTGTGACCCTCCACATCTTTCTTTCTCTTTTCCCTTCTTCCTCTTCTATCTCCATTTTTTTGCTGTAGTTGACCTGATACCATTTTCTATGTGGTTTTCATTAATGCATCCAATTTTCTCCTCTTTTTCTTATTAGTCTTGGCATACTGAATTGCTTTTATATTATGCTTTCTGAAATCACCAATTGATATGATTTGAAGACAGAACTCAGGCATGAAGTTTGGCTGGAGTGACTGGTCTCATAATTTCTTGTTGTCATTTATGTGAATGATCCCTGAAAATGTGAACCTTGACATATCATAACTCCAGTTAAGATTTGCCCTGTCCCTCACTTCAGAAATCTTTCAGCTATTTTGTATCATTATTTTGAACAGTTGTGTAGACATATACACATATATATATATATATAATATTTCTGTAATCACCAGTACTTCTCAAAAGGCCTCTTGTAATTATTATACATGTGATTTTTTCTTTATTTGTAAAATATAAAAATTATTTTTAATACATAAACTTTAGTAGAACTTTATACCACACAATTCAGTATGTGGCATTTGAGCAATTTGCGTTTCCTTTACTGTATTCTATGGTATGGAATACACAATGTATTTGCAGAAACACTTGGTATAAAGAAGATGAATCATAGACTCTCATAAAGTATTGTCATTGTAAATGCTCTTTTTCTGACAATTTTACAATAAAATTGGTCAAGATTTTACTTTTACCTTGTACAAGTACATTTCTGTTTATCTGAAGTGTGAATTGGTTAAGATGAGGCTTTCAGACAGGGAAGAGAGAAAGGGGAATCTTTATGGGAAGATAGAGAGAGAGAATTTTTCTTTATAGGATCAACAGAAAACTATTAATTTTCTCTACCAAGATTATTGGCATTTAGGTGGCACAATGAAATAGAGATACCAACCCTGGAGTCAGGAGGACTTGAGATCTAATCAGGACTCAGATATTAGCTGTTTGACCCTGGTTAAATCACTTAACCTTGTTTGCCTCAATCTCCTCATCTGTAAAATGAAATGAAGAAAGAAATGGAAAAACCATTCCAGTATCCTTGCCAAGAAAATTCCAAATAGGGTCACAAAAACACAAACACAGTTGAATGACAAACAACAACAAAAACATTGTTAATAGTCATGAATATGAAAATGGAGACCATGGCCTAGATAGAAGGAGGTATTGTACTTTGCAAGAATATTAATAAAGTAAATGAAAACTGGATTTGGAGTCAAGACTTCTGTACAAATCTAGCTGAGCCATTGTGATCTTGAGTCAGTTATTTAATCTGCCTTGGAGCTCAGTTTCCTCACCTGTAAAGTGAAAAGATGATTTTAAAGGTCCCTTCAATTACTAAAGTCTACTGTCTCCCATAGTTATTGTCTTTACTTTATTGAAACAGGAAATTGAACTAATTATCACAAAACTACATATACATTTTGATAACTAACTACTCTTTCCTTCCCCCTATAGTCAGCTTTAAAATATTTTAATAAATTGACCACTTAAGTCTTGCAATTTTTTTATTTCTCACTGGGGCAACTGACTGAAGGATTCTGACCTGCCTAAGGGCAACGACATGGTGAAGTGGATGGAGTACCAACCCTAGAGTCAGGGGTTTCTGAGTTCAAATGTTACCTCAGACACTAGCTGCATATCCTAGGACAAGCCATCTAACCCTGACTGCTTCACAACCAGGCTCATCCCCAGTCATCCTGATCCATATCTGACCACTGAACCCAGATGACTTTGGAGAAGAAAATGAGACTGGTGACTTTGCACAGCCCTTACTCCTCACTAAAATCCAATTCACATGCATCACCACCCTGATGTCATGATCTTCTTAGAGAATGAAGAACAAACATCTAACTTCAGGTTCAGTTGTCAAGAGAAATAACATGAAAATGGAATCAAGACCTAGTTTGAATCCTAGTATCAACAATTACTATCTCTATGACCATGGAAATGTCACAGCCTTTCAGAGTGTCTATCTTCTTATTTGCGAACATGTATTGGTGATACTTAAACTTTAATAAATGTTTTTCGATGATTGATATTTGCCTTACATATTATTGGACAGAAACAAATTTTGAAGAGCTTTTGGAATTCAAGTTATTACTTTTATTGGTTATTAGATGGGGATATGGTGACTATTAAAACAAATTTTAAAACTAAAGATACAGTTACAGTGACTCATTTTACTCTGACCCATTCCAGAACAATGAACAAGTTTGACAGTATTACCAATCCTCAAAGAGAAGGCAGAGTATTAATCTTCAATGTGTACAATATTCTTTCTGAAATCTTTGAAATAAGGACTCATGACCCTAGACACCCATGCCAGACAGCTACTTCATCAACTCTTGTACCAGACAGGAAAATACCACTATTAGGCAGTTAGTATCAACCTGTTTCCATGGTGTTTTCACAAGTATTGGCCCACATTTTTAAGAGCTCTAACATAGCCATCCTTTTCCCAGGTCCACCTTTGGGAAAGAAAGTGAAAGAGATTTTTCTGTCACTGATTGTAGCTAAGCCCCTGGGGCTGAAAAGATGCAAAGCAAAGTTCTGGCCCAAATCATTGGGCAGCTCTTGCTTTTTGCACTTAAAATGTTATTTTTAGGAAGGGAGGGAGGAAGAGAGAGGGAGAGGGAGAGGTAGAGAGAAACTCTTCCTCAAGGGTAGTAATGACATTGAATGTTTTTTGTTGAAACAGGAAATTCATTTAGCAATAGGTAACAGAAAAAGGTTTCTATCCCCCCTGGATGAATTTATTATATCAAGATCATAGTGCAATATGTCTGTATGTCTGTGTCTATGTCTATGTTGATTCATAAATTGGGGGGAAATGGTAAGTGTAGAATATAGAAATCTGTACACAGACACTGGGGAAGAAAAATCTTTACTGCTAAGATCGATTCCACAAAGTTCTAAGCTCTAGATTGGATCTCCAAATAACAAGGGATTGCCATGATAGCAACATGGTAAACACTTATATTCTGTCATGACATTTCTTTCATACAGAATTCCACAGGGACTTCTTTGTTCTACATAGTTGTATCTCATCTACCAGGCCTGTGATTACCTTACTTGACATTGTGTTGGTCTGTGGCATCAGACTACAGTTGACACCAAGGAACCCCCAACTTGGTGAGGGGGATAAAGGGACCAGGAGTGTGTGGTAAAATTCTTTTCCTGAGAAGTCTTTCAAGTGCTTGCTTCTTAGTACCTGAAATACATTTGTGGTGGGATGAAAGGTAACAGTCTTTCCTCTCCTAGTTGGATGAGGGTCCTAGCAGCAGATTTCCTTGGAAGAACAAAAGTACTGATGCTCTTCATTGAGTTGTAAATGATGAATCACAGAATCTTCCCAGAGAGCAAGCTAGGGAGAAAGCACAAAGACCATGCAGAGGTCAATAGAAAAACAGCTGAGAATTTGCAACCTAGTAAAGACCTGGATCTAATTGAAGAATAGGGCATTAAACAGCAAATCATCTCTAATATATTTACAGTCACTGAACTATGAGTGGGTGGCTAAATAAATATGTAAGTTTTGCACTGATTTCCATTGTGAGGGTTTTTTTATTTGTGTATTAGTAGAGATGTGCCACAAATTATTCATAATCTGCCATTTGAGATGACCTATAAATTTGGCAACCAACATAAAAAAGGCATTCAAATTTGGAAATAAGAATAAAATATATTATTCATTTTGGGGGGGCTAGGCCTGACTCAGATCTCTTGCCTAGTAGTTTAGGTCCAGTATTAGAAGAAAGTGTGCTAGATTATTCAAAAGGTATTTTTAAAGGAAATTTACATGAATAAGGAAGAAAATATTGAACAGGATACTCATTTAGGACATGGCAAATTGATCTAGCTAATCAACACCTTTCTGCTTCTGAATTGCCCATTATGTGGAACAGCCATGTCTCAGCGAAGATCTAAGTTCCTAGGGGATGTTTTGTACTCAGGTGAGCTGTAAAGGGTTAAAGTTAAGAATGCTGGTCATGAAGTTCTCTTGAGAAAACATGAGACCCAGATGTTCGCACAAGGTCAGAATGCTCTGATAACAGCAAATAACTGTGTGCTCTGTACTCAGGGAGGAGCTCTGGTGTTTCTTTACTTCACCATTGTCTTACCCCTTTAAAGTTGATAGAAAAGAGGACATCTTGTGTGAAAGAGGAAGCCTGGGAACAATCTTTGAGTTATACTGTTTTGCATCCCTAAAAGAGGCTGAAGGAGTGGTCTTACATGTATAAAAAAGGACTGTCTGCTTGCAAATGCAGAGATGTAGTGGCCTGTTAATAAAACTTGTTACTCATATCTCCTGGTTTGAACTCTCATTATTGAAGATGCTGGTTGTGTCCGGTGGCACCCCAAAGACCTTGGAAAGGTATGGCCCAGCTGCCCAAAAGGAAAAGTCAAAGGACTTTTCAAGTGGCTCCCTGAACAGGGACCCTGTCTAAACAGAAAGACAGGAAGTAGTGAGAGTACCCCGAAAAAGGTCGGGAAGATGGGAAATTAGTTACCCATAATTAAACCAGAAGAACAGGAAGTTTGGGCTCAACAATTATATAAAACTGTAAAAAAGCAAGGAGTAACTATAAATCTTCCAGATTTAAAGAGGTTCATAGAAAGAATTCAAACTGTTTCACCATGGCTTCGAGATATAGAATTAACCCCTGAAAAATGGAAAATAATAGGAGAACAGATGACTAGCTATAAACAACTAGCTATGATTACCTTAACTAGATTTCTTGATATTTAGTACAGTGAAAAATGCTTTTGGGGCAGACAGAGCGACCTTAAAGACATTTATCTATAGAAAGCCAAACAGACAATAAAACTGTACAAGATAAAAAGGAAATAACAAAAAGAAATAAAGTTATACAGGAGGATGAAATTTGGCCTCCTCCTCCCCCATCAGCTCCTTCTTATTAGTTTATGAGAGAATCTCCCCTCATGGCATTCCTGAGACATCAGGAATTTGCCATTGGTCTGTGTTTGTGGATTTGTGTTGAGATGGTCAGTTTGGAAAATTCTTTTGCATTTGTGTGATCTGTGCTTGTGCCTCATCTCTCTTTATGTGTTTAGATTGTCTATTTCCTTGTGTGTTCAGGTTCTTCTATTGATTTGCTACATGGGGATAAGTTCCCCTAAAATTATCCTTGGGTTGACTCATCTAAATTGCTGCTCTTTGTTATTTTGGGCAGCTAGATTTTTAGGCACCTTATGGCCTCACTGGCTCTCCCCTTGAGCCTGCTTTCTGTCTGTGTTACAATGGATAATATGATCCCTCCCTCCTCACCCCTGCATTGTCTCTTGAGCAGTTCCAAGAGGGATTTTTTTTGGTTTTATTTTAAAAAAGGAGTGTATTTTGGTGTTAAATTGACTGAGGCCAAACTACTCACCCTGTTATTTTACTATTATGAGAAGGCCCCACCCCAATCCCTTGTTTATGTTCCCTTCTCTTTCCTGTTCTCCTTGATTCTGTGCTGTCAGAGTGTTTCCCTTTCAGGAGGGAGAGCTACATCAGGAAGAATTAGTAAAGTAAGTGTTAAAAAGGACCTTATTTTGAAGTTAAAGAAATAGCAAATGTTACCAAATATGTTAAACAAAGAAATCATAGAAAGAAATGCTATCTTAATTTGAAAATAGGAAAAATAAATTTCAGAAAGACAAGAGAGTCAGGTTAATCCTAAAATGTATAATGTGGTTACCAAAATGCCCATATAGGGGAAAGTAAATAATTAATCTTTTTTTCCAGAATGATATGGCATCATTAGAGCTTCAGGAGTTTATCAATATAGATTCAGATATTGTTAGTTATTACAGAAAATTATGGGACATGTAAAGGTTGAAGAATAGAAGACCACCCCCCCCCAGAAAGAATCTAGGATGGTCTCTCTCTATAAAAGTTATTCAGTTTACTCTATTTGAAGAAGGGGGGCAGGGAATATTCTATTTAGGCTAAGGGATTGTTGAATGACTGCCTTCTCCAGGATTTTAGCAGTTGCAATCAAGAAATGTTAAATATTAAAACCTTGGAATGAAAAATGCATTGTGAAAAGTAGAATCATATCTGTAGTTTATATAGCTGTATAAGCTATGTGACTGTAATTAGGAATAATATGAATTAAAGTCAAGAAGAGCTAATGAAAAGGAATGGTGGAAAATGTAAGTTGTATAGTTTGAGTAAGAGATTCTGAAAGTACTGGAAAGAAAATCCAGACATAGAGATGATTGGGGTTTCTTTTGAACCATTTGTGAAGTATGGAAATTGGTAAAAGCATGTAGACAGAAGGTTTGAGCAGGGTTGACTTTGTATACAAAAGATGGATTTGGGGAACTTTGGAAAATGGTGTTCAAATCATTATAAGAAAAGAAGAAAGTATAGAACTGTAAGTCTATAGGGAGATATGTGTTTATATGAGGTTGGGGTGATTTAAAATTGCATTAAATTGGTATTTTTTGCAATGTTTGGCAATGAATTGATTAGAAAAATAACAAACCCCATAAAGTGAAAAGTTTGATATGAAAGCAATTGCTAGGTAAATGTTAATTTTATCATGTTATTATTGATCCTATAATGTGCTCATCTAAAGATACCTGTAAATTGAATTAAGGGGTTTGTAAAGAATACGTTTGAGTTTGGATTCTGATATTTTATGGCCCCTCCAGAGTCATGGGAGTCAGGACAGACTTGTGAGTTATGTGTTCTTAAAATTTAGAATAACTAAACAAGGCGAATTTTACATTGATTGGGATGTACTTCATGTCTTTGGGAAGAATCTGGAGTGAGTGAGTAATGATAAACAGTAAAGGTAAAGAATTAGTACATATCACTTTGATATCTCAAATTGTGGGGAATCTCTAATTCCCAGAATATAGAATGTTCTAATATTAAGAAATATTGGTCAGTGAGGATAGAAAGTTCTTATAAGTGAGAGCATTGAGAAGTTAGAATTGCACTGAAGAAGATAAGAAGAATTTGCAAACATTTTAGGCTTTTGAAAAGAAAATGATTTGAAACTAATTTTAATATGACTTTTGGAATTTAAGAGAAGTATGAAGAAAATCTTGTAGTCATAAGAAGGGATTTTTTTAGCAACAATTGGTCTTAATAACTCTTTGTATTTTAAAAGTTTTAGGGAATAAAGCATGTCACTGGAATTCCTTACAAGCCTACAGGTCAGGCTATAGTGGAACATGCTAACAGAACCATTAAGGCAATCCTCGCTAAACAAGAAAGGGGAAGAGGACATCTATCACAAGGAATTCTAGACAAAGCAATATATACACATAATTTTTTACAAATTTCTAAATTGGACTATTTGTCTCCAGCCATGAGACATTTTATACAAATTAAGAAACAATTGGAAAGAAAATACTTTAAACATAATTCTGAAAATTAATCTATGGTATTGGTAAAGGAGCTCAATGGCTCATGGTCTGGACCTTATAGAGTATTAATATGGGGTCCAGGTTTTCTTTGTGTTTCCACAGATCATGGAGACAGATGGGTTCCTGCAAAAAGAACAAGAAATGTGGAAACTGAGGAAGGATCGATGAAAGAGAAGGCAAGGCAAGAGAAGGAGAAAGAATCATGCTCATAAAAGACAATTAAAGATATCCATAAGAACATTTATGATGATGCACTTGTTAACTGTAGGAAAGGCTGATATGACTGACTATCAATGGGCTTTCATTCCGTCTCCACTGTGGTTGAAAGCACTATCCTGGCCAAATACTATGCCAGAATCTATTTTACATGGAAATCTTTCTTGCATGTACAACGAAGGGGGTGTTGAAATAACAGGTAATGAATCCATACAGAACTTTAACAAAACAATGACTTTCATGGGATTGATTAAAGGATTTCCTGTGTGCTTCCAGAAACAAATGGGAGGAATCTGGTTGGGCACTGAATGGAATTACACTAAAAGTATCATACCAGCTGATAGATGATGTACTCAGATTGTGGATGGAAGGATGTATTTGGGTGATATTGCTGTAAAAACAAATAAGACCTCATCAGATAGCAAATAGGTTAATTTCCTTCTTTCATTCACCCCATGATGGGCTATCACATTTTCTGTTACCTTATGTTTTGTTTGGTGCTGGACTTTTATTGTTCTGTATCTATTTGCCATTGTTGATAAAGGCATTATGTTTTTTGTTGAAACAGTAATGACTGATCTATATGTCAATCTACCAAGGCAAATATTTCCACAAAATCTGTGAGCGCTTTGCACTTAAACAAGAAAGGAGAAATGTAAAGGGTTAAAGTTAAGAATGCTGGCCATGAAATTCTCTTGAGAAAACATGAGACCCAGATTTTCGCACAAACTCAGAATGCTCTGATAACAGCAAATATCTGAGTGTGCTCTGTACTCAGGGAGGAGCTCTGGTCCTTCTTTACTTAACCATTATCTTACCCCTTTGAAGTTGATAGAAAAGAGGACATCTAGTGTGAAAGAGGAAGCCTGGGAACAATCTTTGAGTTATACTGTTTTGCATACCTAAAAGAGGCTGAAGAAGTGGTCTTCCATGTATAAAAAAGGACTGTCTGCTTGCAAATGCAGAGATGTAGTAGCCTGTTAATAAAACTTGTTACTCATCTCTCCTGGTTTGAACTTTCATTATTGAACATGTTGGTTGTGTCCGGCAGTGCCCCAAAGACCTTGTAAAGGTATGACCCAGCTGCCCAAAAGGAAAAGTCCAAGGACTTTACAATGAACAAGAAGGGATATTATAGCCTAAACCTTTAGTGCCCTGAACTAATCAAATTTCAAGGATTTTTAAAGGAAAAACTAGCATAAGTTGCTTAGAGGAAAAGAGTTAGGATATAACTTCTATCATAAGAAACTGCAAAAGGGCACTCAAAATTTTGTTTATTTATTGTTATGCCTATTGACTTAACATTTAGATTGGCAAGTGATTTTCCTAAGGTTGTTGAATGACTGCAAATCACTGAACATTAGAACCTCCAAAGAATCTCAATTTTAAGCAACCCAAAAAGCAAGAAAGAG
Source organism: Macrotis lagotis (assembly GCF_037893015.1). Taxonomy (NCBI): domain Eukaryota; kingdom Metazoa; phylum Chordata; class Mammalia; order Peramelemorphia; family Peramelidae; genus Macrotis; species Macrotis lagotis. The sequence goes on from NC_133658.1 coordinate 459,969,250, forward strand.
CACATGTAAGTTGTGACCTATTAACAAGTGACACAAAAAGTGACAGAAATGATATGATTCAGGAAATAAATGAACAAATAAGGAGGTTGACTAGTCATGTAGCAAGAGCTGGAAGGCAATGATTTCCCAAAGGTTATACTGGTGACCTTGAAATACTGAAGAAACTATAGTAGCCCTTCTAAATAGTACTGCTCAATCCATGACAGATTGATGAGAAAAAATGTACAAGAGTCACAGAGGATGAGAAGGTATGGATGAATTTCAGTTTTACCTTTGAAATAAATAATAAAAAAAAGAAATAGTTAGTGGAGATAGTGGAGCTGACATTTATATAATAATTTAATTTTACAAAGTGTTTTCCATGCATTTCCTTTGATAGGACCAGTGTGCACCCCCTGCAGTGTGGGTTAAGCTAGTTTTCTTCTAAAAGGCAATAACACTGTCCTTCAGATTTGATGGAGGCACACGGGGATTGGGAAGTTCAAATTTTACTTTAATACATAGCAGCTTCTTGCAATCCAATTTGGTTAGACTGACTGACTTCCTGGTCACTTAAGGGCACAGGAGAGATAGTCAATCTCATGGTTCACCATGGGATTCTAAAGGAATTGTTCCTGACTCCTATGGAGTAGGGGGAGGAAGGACCTGGTCACTGTTGTAGGGACAGGCAGGGAGATGTATGACAGTCACTGCATGGGGGAAGGAAGTAAAAGTCAGGGATATTATTTGCAGGGTGTAAGTCATTCCTCAAAGAGACCTGATCCTTAGCCCTTACTGAAGCAAAAACCTGAATGATTAAGAAGCCTTGGAACTCAATTCTGGGGATGCAAACAACAACCAGATGAAGCCATTAGTCATATATGTCTTAATAGTCCAAACAGCAGAGGGTTGGGCTCTTGTCTAAAGAATAGTTCTATTGGAGACTTAGAAAATGACCTAGATCAGACCCAACCCCCTTAACCCCTTCTGCAAAATATGCAGCTGCCTGTCCTTGGAATGGAGAGGACAGAAATTCAATGCTATTTGAGTTCATTATAGTGATGAGGGAGGAGGGGTTTGGGAGGGAGAGTTACAGAACTGGGGAGAGGGAGGAAAGTCATAATTCATTAGAAGATGGAGAGGTTCATAAAAGTGTTCAAAATTCGAGTGAGACCCAAAAATCTAGAGAACATTCCCAGAGTCCACAAGGCTATCCAAGCACTCCCAGGAACAGGGAAGATCCACTACTTTCAGCATTGGAAAGCGTCAGATTTGGAACCAGAAGGGCAGCACTGTGACAGGACCTGGAGTGAGGAAAACCCGAGTTGAAATGTGGTCTCATACACTTAATAGTTCTGTGACCCTGGGCAAGTCATTTAGTCCTGTTTACCTTAGTTTCTTCATCTGTAAAATGAGCTTGCAAAGGAAATGCCAAACCACTCCAGTATCTTTGTTAAGAAAATTCCAAATGGGGTCATGAAGAATGAGATATGACTGAAAATGATTAAACTACAACAACAGCAATGCTGAGTTCAAATCTCAGATGACACATTTGTGAACTGTATGACTGGGAAAATCATTTATCTTTTCTTGATCTCAGTTTATTTGTAATTGAGAAGCTAGTACTACCTTATCTTAGACTCTTTCCTGTTTTAAATCTATGAGATTTCAAACCTGTCTGATGACTTTCAAAGGCCCTTCCAAATTGTAACTTTTAAAATGTCAAATGGATTGTTCCCTAGACCAGGGCTGTCTGAACTACAGTCATGGGCCACATGATTTTATCAAACCTGTCTGTGGGTTTTAATTTTCAGGAGTGAAAAAATAAACTAATAATTTTTATGGAAGGCACATTAGATTTTTAAATTCCATCACTAATAAATAATCCCAATGTTAATTTTCTTTTGTGTTTTTAAACAATATTACAAATGGAACATATCACCTGGAATTTTCAATCAATTCCTGGGATGTGCTCTGTCTGTATGACACAGACTAGTCAACATGCACCTACCTTTATACAGTTGTGATGTCATTTTGTTATTTTGTATTTGCTTTCATACATTCACCTAACGTATTGATGACATGCATTCCCCCACTTTCCAAGAAGTTAAAAGAACCATGACTTTTCATAGCACTTGCTAAACTTTACTAAGACTATAAATTAACTATTATATTAGTGTCCTGTATTTTTTATTCTGGGTACAGCCCTTGAAAAATTATTTTATTTTAATGCAGTCCTAAGATAACTTAATGTTGAACAGCCCTGCCCTAGACCACAAATGAATGGATAAGGAATTTTGTCAACTCTAAGTCCTCATTCTAAAATCACTTTAGTTTTGAAATGTACAACTAATTTCATTTTATTATAGAGTCAAGAGTTGATAAGCAACCTCGAGAGGTTGTATGGTACAGCGGAAAGAGTACTAGGGGCAGTCAGTTGACAATAGACTTAAGAGATCCCCCATTGTAAACTATTCATTTGACAATTGAAGAAAACGAGGCCCAGAAAGATCAAATTATTTGTCCAAGTTCATACAAGGAATCAATAGCAGATCCTAGATTTGAACCCAAACTTTTTAATTCCCAACCCAAAACTCTTTCCACTGAACCACACATGCCATTGTGGAATCTGGAGGCTACTATTTTAACTTATTAAGTCATTCACAAAAGGAAATAGTTTGAGTTGGCAAGGTGTTGACCTGCTCCCAAATGTCAAATTTAGAAATTATAGCATACTAAGAAATAACATTTTTTTTCTCTTTTGCTTATGAATCCAGAAAAAAAAAAACAATTAGCCAGTTTCACTAACTCAGTGCCTGGGACATGCAGGGTACTTAATTAATACTTGTGAATTGATTGATTAATTAATTGAATGATTAAGGGGAACACATTTCTTTCAATATGACCCCTAGCTCTTCTCCTCCAGAAGATGACTGCCCACAAAAGCTGTGGACAAGAGAGAGATAGCTCATTCTAGCAAGCAAACTAGACCTGCCATGACCATGAAGGTAAATATATCTCTCCTGTGAGCTTTAAGTGAGTATGAAGGGTGTGCTGTCAACAATGATGATTCGAGCTAGTGCTGCATGTCTTCAACACAAAACTTCATGTGGCAGTGTTGGTGGAGTGGGTTCTTAAATCCTCATCTGATATGTCAGCATCATAATGAATATTCAAAAGCTAATAAATAATTCCCAGGAAAACATGGTTCTTTGGGATTCTACCAGCTGTCATATCATCAATAAGACATATGTACAGGTTTTTTTAAAGACAAAAGAACCATCACAAGAGAGAAAGGAATTGATTCCACAAAACCAAAGCAGGTGTACTCCATTTGGTAATCACTGGGTCTTTCTGGATGTAACAAACTCTTTAGAAATGACCGTGAAATCAGATGGGCCCCACAGTATCAGATCCATTTATCCAAGTGCAACTAGCACAGACTTCTGTTCTGAACTGCTGGCTAGAATCAAGTATATGGGTGTTTGGTGATGGTGAACTCGCTACTATATAATAAGCTTGTGCAAGGAGTATGGAAAACAGGATGGGAGTACCTGCAGAGAAATAGATAAGTGATGTGTGTGTAGTCCTGCCACATGGTAAAGGCATGGTTGGACACACAGCTGACCCTGTCTTGCAGCTCCATAAAGCAAAGAGAAGAGAAATTTTCAAACTGAAATAGGATTGATATTTTACATTATAGGAAATGTGCTCAAAAACCTGCCTGTCATAGTACATAACTGATAACTTTGACTAGAAGCTTAAATACAAAGAAATTCCTGGTGATTATGAAATAGGTACTATTCTGTGACTGGGATTGTTTGTTTGCTTTTCTCTAAATTCCATTCTCCAGTGAGTAGTGATGTCAAAAAGTGGCCAGATTACCCAGGAGCCTTGGGTAATTTGAATAACCTGCCTAGTAGTGATGGAAGGGATACAGTGAGATTAGAGCATCAAAGTCAGCTTGGCAGACACTATATCTGCTTCTTCTGGTTTAGAAGGGTGGGATGTGTTCCTGTCTTGGGAGTAAACTATTGTGAGATTGTTGTTTGTCCTTTATTCTCAAAGACCAATAACCTCAAAAAGGTAAAGTTTTGCCTTGCAAGTAAATTGGAATTAAGTACAAAGTCATCAGCCTCACTCCTCCCCCTCTCCCTGATTGACTGTGAGATGAGAGATCTGTATGGAGAGTTTCAGACTGGGAATCCCCTATCCCCTTGAGATGGGAAAATTAAAAGTTATTACTATTCTGCACTACTGAGAAAGTTCCAATGATTCTCAGTTGGTTTCTTTAGGCAAAAACTATCAATACTTGAGGACAGAGAGGAACAAGATGTAGCCACTAGAAGCAAGAAGGAAAGGTGCGATTTAAGGTAGGAAATGATTCACCATGACCTGCTGAGGACTATTAAAAACTGCAAAAAGAATCACACAGGAAGTCAATGCTTGCTTGAAACCAGCTAGCACAGGACTGTAAGTAACTGAGATAGACTAGTTCTCTAGGAAGAGCTGCTCACTGGGTTATGTTATTATTTTCCACTTCCATTTGTTTTCATTGAGTATAAACAAAACTTTACTTCGAGTTTTGTAAACTGAGTGCAGACAAGGGGTGTTAGCACCAAAGAACTATTCCAGTGAGTTTTCCAGATAGTCTGAGTAGAAGCAAAGAGCCAGAGAGATGAGAAATTGTCCATATTCCTAAACTTTTCATAGACAATCTCTGCCTAGAATAGAAAGGTTAAAGGACTTGACCAGGGTCCCAGATTCATTATATGCTAGAGGCAACTTTGGAATTCAAACCCCCATAAGGACAAACAACACAAACTTATGACTGACTTTCCATCTCCTGAAGATTCTAATGTTTTAAAATTCAGTTTTTGGTCCTTAGATGTTACTGGAAGGGATGAGGGATGGCGAGATATGGCCAAAGAATTGGATTTGTGCTGTTTATTTGAAATTGTCTGGTGGTGGTGGGAGAGATATGCTTTATGTCTTATATTACAAACTAACCATGAAATTTGTTTTTCTTTTGTCTCTCTTCTCCTGCAGATATTCTATCTTCCATTGCCCTTGTAGGTAAGGTTCATATTGTATCAGAAGTAGGAGAAAAGCCATGAATATGATTTTAATAGACAAACAGAAGAAAAAAACTGAATGTTTCCAAATTAGAAAAATCAAAGAGAGAAATGATGATTCCTTTCTCAGTGACTGGTGCTCTGAAAACAGAAACAGAAAAGATGAACACATAGAAGCCACTACTGTAGCAAAGGTGACATTTCAGGTGACATTTATAGAGGCCAGGAAATGGAGAAGTCCACTGATGAGCTGTCTGGTTATTTGTCTCTGGGTTAATGGAGCAGTCATGGACAAAAAATATCCCTTTGTAGACACTCCTCTGCTGTCTCTTATTCCAAACCATGATTAGAAAAATGATCTCAGCATTTTGAACAGAGACCCTAGAGGTTACACTACCCATCTCCTTCATTTGATAGATGAGGAGACTGAGGCCCTGAGACATTTTAACAAGAACAGTAAAATGAGTGTCAGACAACATCCTAAAAACATGTTTGTATACTGCCTCAGACACTTGTTTCATGACCCTGAGCAAGTCACATTAATTCCTTAATCTATAAAATGAAGAATTTAGACTAAATGACCTCCAGAGTCCCATCTAGCTCTGAATCTATACTTCTAACATAATAATCAAATCTCTAGCTGAACAGCTTTCTAGGCCCAGAGGCAATTCTTGGTAGATTTATCTGTTTGATCTGAAATTCAAACAGGACTCAGTTTTACAAATCTGACCAGTGTTCAGGTCCCATCTAGGTCTATAGAGAGACAAACTATAGTATAGTCAGAAGACCAAGTCTCAAAGCAATAAACGAATGAATGCAAGAAAGAAAGAAAAAAATACTTATATGGAAGAAAACACAGGTACTTTGTCCAAAGCACTGTATTAAACAATGAATAATACAAATAGAAAAGCCTGCTCTCAAGAAACTATTAACTGAGCTGTCAGTTAAATACAAAGGGCCATATCCAAGTGACAAGGCAGATATGATCCATCTTTTTTATTGTCATTTCCATTAATAAATCATCAATTTCAAAGCATTGATGCTACAAGAACAATTTCAAAGCATTGATGCTACAAGAACTTTGGCACGAAGAACTTCATTTTTCCTGTATTGTGTTTTACTCTGTGGTTGCTGAGGTGAAGAAGCCAGTAACACATACAGAGAAAGTCACCAGGCACACTCACAAGGGTTCCTTCTTTAGTTGATCAGGTTTGATGGGGAGGTAGGGATCAAGTCATGACATTGCTGATCCCAGAGCCCTTGGCAAGCCCTTATTGCTTATTGAGGTCACTGATGTCACTGAAAGGAATGATTGCTATTCTCTTCTTTGAGGGATGTCTTCCTTGGATGATGGCTTAAGGATCAAGGTTAGCTCCAAATAAACAACAAATGACACCCAACATATCATCCTCATTTTGTTTTTATTTTTTAAGTGCAATGAGCAATGTAGCAGAAAAGGCCAGCAAAGGGACAGGAAACACCAGAGCCCTGGCCCACTTGAGAATCTCAGCTCTACCACCAGATATCTTGACACATCCCTCAATCTCTATGGACTTGTTTCCATTTCCATAAATAGGAGTTAGACTAGGTAATCTCTAGGAATCCTCCAACTTTTTATTCCTGTATCTTACAAATAGATACAGAAACACCAAAGTATCAAGAAGAATTTTGAGGTGTGAGTGTGGGTTGTGCCAGGAACAACATTTCTTGAAGGTTTTAGGAGGGAAAGCAGGCAGTGATAGAGGGAAAAAGCTGAGAAGGTGAAGTTATGACTTAGTCCAACCCATGTTCTTATTTGTAGAGCACCCCTTCTATCCTCAAAATTTAGGAATAAGATATTTCTGCTCAGTCTCCCTCTCCCTATTCCCACAAATATGCCATATATTTAATAAGGAGTGAAAAATCACATCTCCTGGCATTCTCCCCTGATAAGATCTGGGTATATAGGCTGCATCTTCCTTACCCATTAAAACCTCCTCTAGTGCAACTACATTCTATGCTTACATCTACTGATCTGGAGAGAATGACAGTCACACTCCCTGCCCTCATTCAGTAAATATATAGAACACACAATAAGTATGAAATGAACGTGGGAGAGTTGGAACTCAAACAATTGGTGTAATCAAAAAAGGCCTCTTTTATAGGAGGTGGGGAAATGGGAATATTAAGATTGTAAGGTCACAAAATAGGACTCAGATCTGTAATTATCATTCCTGCCAATGTTGTATTTAGCAATCTCTTTAACTCTATAGCTTCATTGCCCAATATGCCCCTTGTCTTAGCTTTATTAGCCTCTTCTATGAGAGTGAGTCAGAAGGAGCACATCTCTAGTAAACAAAGTGGCCCAAAGCAGAGCAATGACTTGACCAAGGTCACATGGGAGATGGCATCAAGCTCTTAGTTTAACCTCAGTTTTCCATAGTCCAGGACTATTAACAAGCTTTAATGTGGAATAAAAAGTTGTTTCTTTCTGGTCTTAGCTTTGAATTTTCTGATATCCCTTTACTTAGAGCCAGGCTTTAAGACATCTTTTGAAATTGTAGAGGGCATTGAAATAGAAGGATGATTCAAATAATCTTTAAGGATTTTTCTAAATTTAAGGTATTATGTATTATATTGTGCATATATACATATATAATCCACCACTATAGCATATATATTTCTATAATGTCATATTATTTTACATAAAATACAAATATAATATAATTATATTTACATATGACATTTGTGATTATTTATGCACTGTGTACATATATGTGTGAATGCATTAGATTTATATGTAAAATAGCCTAATGTCAGAAGGAAACTTTGGGTCCATCCCTCTATTTCAATTCCCTCTCCAATATTTTCAATAAGCATTTGAATCAGTTCATTTCAAAGGATGTTTTAAAGCCTGACCCTGGAAGGGAAAAGAATATCAGAAAGTATAATGTGAAGACCAGACATAAACCTTTTTTTTTGGTTTTTGCAAGGCAAGTGGGGTTAAGCGGTTTGCCCAAGGCCACACAGCTAGGTAATTATTAAGTGTCTGAGATGGGATTTGAACCCAGTTACTCCTGACTCCAGAACCAGTGCTTTATCCACTGCGCCACCTAACTGACCCCAGAAATATTTTTTTGTTGTTGTTTCACATTAAAGTTTAGACTCGGATATAAAACAGGAAGTTAACCTATGAGCTATTGCCAAAATACTTTGTGACCTTGGGTAAATTATTTCTATTTTGGTCCTCTTTTTCCCAGTAAAGCTGGAATCACAAAAACAAAAATGCTTTATAACTATGGGTTACATAAAGACAAATTATAACATGGGACTTAATTTAAAAGAATTAGTGGATAAAGAGTTTATGTGTATGGGGCCTTGTTGGTGAAACTTTTATTAAATACATTCCCCTTTGAGGTGGCTACCAGAGCTATTTCCTTGTAGACAATCACCCTTAGGCTCTAGACTTATTGAAGAATGAGCCAGTCAGGCATAAGAAAACCAAAACAAACTAATTCATGGGCTCCCCTTTCTTTTAAGCTCTTTGAAGATACCAATTATTTGAGATAGAAGGCATAGTATTCAGTGAATAATGTGTCAGACATGGAAACAGGAAGACCAGTTCATCCCCTTTCTATGACACTTAGTTGATATGTAGCCTTTAAATCTATTCTGACTACAACTCAAATTTTATTCTCCTATGATCATCTGGAATTAGGCAAGATGCACATGCATTTATTTCATGGAAGAAACAACAACTGGGGAGATAGCATGCTGGGGAACTTCCAGGATGTTCTCAAGAGAACTGAATATGAGAGGGGCTACAGAAACTAGGGCATTGGAGTCAGGGAGAGGAGGGAGGACAAGGATATATGGTCTTATGGAACCTGTGCTGTTTGTCTTTGCAAATGTATAGCTATACTTCTCCCCTCAAATTTAATAGGCAGATAACTCTAGGCCCTGATAATTCAAATTCCATTTTTTAATCCAGTCATGTGTGACACAGAAAGGAGTGCCTGTGGCCACTGGGAGATTGAGTACCAAGACCTTCAGTTCTACTTTTCTGGAGCTCATCACACTATGCTGACTTAATATATGACTGTACAAGCCCAAGGAAGCCGAAATAAGGACATTCCTGGTCTAGGAGAATGGGTTTGTTTTCTTAGTCAGTTTTGGCTTTCAGTTTGCTGACTGGCCAGATAATTTAGGAATCTTTCTCAGAGATAAATTAGACAACTTTTTTTTAAAGCTGGCTAAAAGACCCTCTGTTCAGGGAAAGAAAACTTTTCCATAGCTGAATTCTTTGAGAAATTACAACCAAAAGGAGATGGGGGTGGAGAGCAATTTTAGCTATTGATCCACTAACTTAAAGGAGAGTTCCTGTGGCTCTGGTGGAAGAGGGAGTCAATTTTCAGGTCTGCATTAACATACAATTTATTAACAGAGGATTCTCTATGAGTGTGAGGAGAGAGAAGAGGGAGGAATGAAGGGTGAAAGAAGGGAAGGAAAGGAAAAGAAAAGGAGGGAGGGAGAAAAGGAAGGAAAGATGGAAAGGAAGGAGGGAGGAAGGAAGGATGGGAGGAGGCAGGGAAGAAGGGAAGAAAGAAGGGGAAGGGAAGGAAGGAAGAGAGGAAGAAAGGGAGGGAGAAGGGAGGGAGTGGGAAGGGACGACAAATTTACCTTTGTGTAAAATGTAAACCCCTCTTTAGTGAAGGAATCCTGATGACAAGTATCTTGAACAACAGGGTTCATAGATTTAGATTTAGAAGGTCATCTAGTCTAAAGCCTTTATTTTATAAAATAGTAGGAAACTAAGGCCCTAAGGCTGGGTCTGAAGTCTTGGATTTACAAGCTCTATAACCCTGGGGCAAGTCACTTAACCTTTATTTTCTCAACTGAAAATGAGAATAATAATAGTACTGAACTCCTGGAATTGTTTAGGGGATTAAGTGAGATAATATTTTTGCCATCCTTTGACAAGTTCATAAAAAATGAGTTTGAGAGGACATCTCATTTTTTCCCCTTTTTTCAGATGTATAATAAAATTTGTTGTATAGTGACCTATATTATGGGTAATGGTTAATAAGAGAAGCCATTTCTAGCACCAAGCTAGAGTTACCTGCTGGAAATGGAGTTCCATATAACTGATAAGCTCCAACTGACCAATAACATGGCTGAAATACCTCCAGATATTGAAAATAATTCCCAGACTTAGGCAGTTAAGTTCAGAGCTATATAGATTCCTAGGAAAATAGATGATTTCAATTATGTTAATTTAAAAGGACTTTTTTCATAAACAAAACCAATTCAGCCAATATCAGGTTGTTATTATCTTGATGAATTTATATTTGAGAAGAAAGTTAAACTGAAAAATTGAGAGGGAGGCAAAGACCCACAGAAAATATCAGAGACAGATAAGTTTCTTAATATTATAGGAAATGGTAGGCAAATATTTCTCTAATATTTTTCCTTCAATGAACTGATCATTTCCAATTCATTGACCACTCTTGAGTTTTCCAAATTTGTTGGCAAAATGCTGAGTGCAGTACTTTAATAGCATAATCTTTTAGGATTTTCAATACCTAGTTGAAATTCCCTCACCTCCACTAGCAATGCTTCCAATGCTCACTTGACTTCATTTTCCAGGATATCTGGCTCTAGATCAGTAACTGCACCATCTTTCTTAAATAGTTCTATTGGATACTCTTGCTACTTTTTTAAATCTCTTCTGCTTCTATTAAATCCCTACACTTTTGTCTTTTATTATACCCAATGTTGCATGAAACTTTCCCTTGATATCTCTAATTTATTTAAAAGAGAGCTCTTATTTTTCTCAATCTATTGTTTTCTTCTATTTCTTTGCATTGCTCATTTAAGAAAAATCTTATCTTTCCTTGCTAATAGCTAGCATCCTGTAATTAGTTGGGTATATCTTTCCTTTTTTTCCTTTTCCTTTCACTTTTGTTCTTTCCTCACTGTAAGAAACAAGCTACCAAGAAGGATGCTTTATTGAAATGTCCTTAAAAACAGGTGTCCCAAATGGGCACACATGGCATTATGAAATCATGTCCCTCCCATGCCCCCAGTTGGCTGGGTATTGCCAAGGTCATAGGCCTAACCAAAGTATCCAAGTCTCTTCCTACATGGGTGAGGTCAAATTCTATATGAAACCTCCCCTTCCCCACAGTTTGGTAGCCAGGCCTTTGAAAGGTACAACACAGATTTGTGAATCTGGCTACTGGTACCAGTTCTTTCACTAATTCACCTCCTAATTCTATGGTCCCTTGCTTTCCTAGTGCCAGTCTATCCCCTCCCTCTCTATAAAGAGAGATTCCCCCTGTTCCCAGTAAGATCTAAATTAGCTTGATTTACATCTGTAAACCAACATTCCTCTGATTCTACCATTTTACCTCTTCCTCATCTTCCCTAGTTGTTTATCTGTAAGATATAAAAATGCTTTCCTCAGTTTCCCATAACTAATGTAGAAATGAAAATTAATCGCTTATCACACTTACTTATTTGTTAAGCCTCATTAGACAATCATTTTGCTTTCTTGCTTTTTTCTTTTAATTTTTTTGTTGTTGTTGTTGCTGCCTCCTATTCAATATTGTGAACCTCTGTTTGCAGTTCTTTAGGCACTCTACCATACCTATTCCATATTTATAAAGGATCTTATTTAGGCAATACATCTAAGATTTGAAGATTTTTCCTACTTTCTTCAATTTATGTCTGAATTTTACAATTAAGAAGATCATGATCTGAGTCACAAAGTAGGGGGAAGAAATGGTTAAAGGAGGAGAAAATAAATGACTGAAGTTTGAAGAGAGTTCTGTCTTGTTTTAACTCCATGAGGTTCACCAATTTTAGCTTCAAATTAATCAGTCTCATTTCTATATTGATCATCTGGCAGTGTTCATGTGTAAGGTCTCTTTTGGAATTGTTGAAAAAGAATGTTTGCTATGACCAGAGAGATATCTTAACAAAATTCTATTAGTCTCTATTCCACTTTTTTTTATACTCCAAAGTCAAATTTGTGGTTATACTATTTTTTAAATTTCCTACATTGGCATCCCCTATGATGGATGTGAAATCTTTTTTTTGAGGGGGAACAAGCATTATTAATAGAAGATATTGTAACGATGTTTGTCCTTCATTTTTTTTATTTTTTGCAAGGCAATGGGGTTAAGTGGCTTGCCCAAAGCCACACAGCTGGGTAATTATTAAGTGTCTGAGGCCGGATTTGAACTCAGGTACTCCTGACTCCAGGGCCTGTGCTCTATCTACTGCACACCCCTTGTCCTTTATTTTCAAAGAAGACCATGACATCAGGCAGGTGATACCATTGTCATGGTATCACAAGCACATGAATTAGATTTGTGTGAAGGGGTGCTATGCTAAGTCACCGGCCTCACTTTCTCCTCCAAAGTCATCTGAGTCCAGTGAATCAGGACAACTGGAGAAGGCCCTGGACACAAGGCAACTGGGGTGAACTGACTTGTCCAAGGTCACACAACTAGTGAGACTCAAGTGTCTAAGACAAACTGAATTCCCATCCTCCTGACTCCAGGGTCAGTGCTCTAACCAGCAGCCCATTTAAGATGCTGTAGGTCATCATGAAACTGGTCAACTTTGACCTCTTTGGCATCAGTGGTTGGAGAACAAATCATTGAATGAGTTGCCTTGGATTTGAATTGATAACATTCCATCATGTTGGAGGCTATTTCCCAGTACTGTTTTCCTGACTCTTTTATTGCCAATGAGGGCTACCACTTTTATGGGATTTTTGCCTACAGTGGATTTTGTAGTGATCACTTGAATTGTGATGCAATTCTATGTGCTATAAAACATTAGAAACAGGATAATTTCAGGAAAAAACTGGGAAGATTTATTTGAAATAATGCAAAAGGGAGTGAGCAGAATCAGAACATTACCTAAAGTAACAATATACAATGATCAACTGTGAGTAATTTACCCATTCGCGGCAATACAATGCTCCAAGACAATTCTGAAGGACTTGTGATGAAAAATGCTCTTCCCCTATTGGAAAAGAACTGAACAAGATTGAAGCATACCTTTTTAACTTTATTTTTCTTTTGTTTTTATTGGTCTATGTCTCTTTCACAATATGGCTAATATAGAAATATGTTTTATATGACTGCACATGTATAATCTCTATCAAATTTGAAGGAAGGGAGAAGAATTTGGAACTCAAATTTTTTTAAAAGAATGTTAAAAATTCTTTTACATGTAATTGGAAAAATAGAATATAAATTTTTTCAAAAAAGTGAGAGAAGGAAAGGAATAAGTATTTATATAATGTTCTAGAAGTTTGCCAAGTAATTCACATATATAATTTGGTTAATAACACTAGAAGGTAGATTTTATAGTTGAAGAAATTGAGGCAAACAGAAGTTAAGTGACTTTGCTCCCTTCATCACTCAACAAGTAGGTTTCTGAGATCAGATTTTTTTTTAGTTTTTGCAAGGCAATAGGGTTAAGTGACTTGCCCAAGGCCACATGGCTAGGTAATTGTAAAGTGTCTGAGGTCGGATTTGAACTCAGGTCCTCCTGACTCGAAGGCCAGTGCTCTATCCACTGTACCACCTAGCTGCTCCATATGAGATCAGATTTTTAACTTAGTTCTTGACTCCTGTTTCAGGGATCTATCTACTATACCACCTAGCTTCCTGGGGGAAGAAATGGTCAAAGGAGAAAACGTTGAAAAAAAGTTTAATGTAAAGAATAGAATAGGAGGAAGTCCAGAGAGAAACAAAATCAATACAATAATTTTGAAACTTTGAATATTAAGATTATGTCTGTATTATTTTCTTAACTACACTATATAAAATTATATTAATATTGTCCTATAATTATCATGTGAATGGTTGTCAGGTTTCTTTGTCTCTGATTTAGAGCTGATCTATTATGAGTTATGTTTTAAAATCCAGCTCTTCTTGCCTCAAGGAATTTAAATGATCTTGTAGAATGCATGTGAACATAAGGGAGTTTGGGTTTAATATCTTTATTCCACCTCACTTTGCTTCAAGGATGTCTGGTTTGCTCTCCAAATGTCTGGGCTACTATTTTACACCTGAATTCAAACAATATACATTCTTAGTCTGATGAGAGAAGAAGCCCCCATTACCAAATTTCCAATCAATTATATTGTTCTCTGTAACTCAGCTTTTTAGTCAGTCATGTTGCCATTAATCCCATGGTATAACCTACCTTGTTTGGATCTTTGTTTCTGTTCTCCCCAAAACCATTAAAAAATGTGATTGAGATCTTTGGCATTAATGGAAGCAAGTCAGTGGCCTATTTGTTGGTAAGTAACATGTCCTTCTTAATAAATATTATCTTGCACAGAGATTTGCCTAGTTTATCTTTTTCTCAAATTTCACTCAAGACAAAACTAAGCAGAACAAAAAAGCAAGTGGTACAAAATGGGCATGCACAGTTTTATGTAGAAACCTTTTTTGTGTGTTCCATGTTTATGGAAATGTTCAAAACAAAAAAAAATTAAAACATAAGGACAGTGATGGGACAAGATGTCAATATTTGAAGCAATGTAGTCCAAGTAATACTTAGCAGAAAATTTGTTTCTCTACACACTTTCATTAAAATACAAATTGAAAAATTAGAAAACCAAAAAATGTTAAAACCCAAATTAAACTCTAAAATGAAAATGTGAAAATCAAAAAAGAATTTATAAAAATTATGAGCAAAAATGCCCATTAAATTGATAAACAAAATTAGAAACCAGGTTTTTGGGAGAATGGAGGGGCAACAAAATAAACCATTAGCCAATTTGATTTAAAAAAAGAAAAAGAAAAATCATATTACCAGGATGAAATTTGAAAATATTCACAACAAATGAAGAATAATAATAAAGGAAATTATTATTTAAAGTAATTTTGTTTAATTATACGCAAACAAAACTGACAACCTAAATGAAATGCTTATACAAAAAAATGGAAAATTTCCAATGTAAGAGATTTAGAAATAGAAGACCCATTTAACCCAATTTTAGGAAAAAAACACTAACCATAATTAAGTTCTTAAAGAGAAAACTGCAGGAAAGCAAATTTCATCAAGCATTAAAAAAAATCAATTCTAATATTCTATGGAGTTTTTAAATGGGGTGTGGGGAAGAGTCAAGATAATAGTCAGTGGCCAATATGACCAGAAAGGATAATGATCATTGCTGGAAGGGTTGTGGGCAATCTGGGACACTATTACACTCTTGGTGAAGCTGTGAACTCATCCAACCTTTCTGGAGAGAAATTTGGAACTATGCCCAAAGGGCAACAAAAATGAGCATACCCTTTGATCCAGCAATAACATTACTGGGTCTATACCCTGAAGAGATGATGAAAAAGAGTAAAAACATCACTTGTACAAAAATATTCCTAGCAGCCCTGTTTGTAGTGGCAAAGAATTGGAAATCAAGTAATAATATATGTCATGGAATGGAACACTATTGTTCTATTAGAAACCAGGATGGATAGGAATTCAGGGAAGCCTGGAGGGATTTGCATGAACTGATGCTGAATGAGATGAGCAGAACCAGAAAAACACTGTATACCCTAACAGCAGCATGGGGGTGATGTTCAACCTTGATGGACTTGCTCGTTCCATCAGTGCAACAATCAGGGACAATTTGGGGCTGTCTGCAATGGAGAATACCATCTGTATCCAGATAAAGAGCCATGGAGTTTGAACAAAGTTCAAGGACTATTGACTTTAATTTAGGAAAAAAAAGATATCTCATTGTCTGATCTTGTTATCTCATATACTTTTTGTTTCTTCCTTAAGGATATGATTTCTCTCTCATCACATTCAATTTGTATCAATGTACTACATAGGACCAAAGTAAAGACTGACATTGCTTTCTATGGGGGGTGGGGGGAGGGCAGTAAGAGTGGGAAAAAAATTGTAAAACTCAAAATCTTTAATTAAAAAAATGATAATAGAGTCAGATCCAGCCTAGCTACTCCCCCACAACTCCTACCCAAAAACTTAGAAAATTTTCCAGATCAAGTCCTAATCAGGAAATCAAAAAAAAAAAAAATCACAACTGGCCAGATTAGAGAGCTAGTCAAATAGGTGCGCAGCCACTAGGGTCTAGGTTTAGCCAGTAGCAGGCTGGATGTTTCAGCACAGCAATTAAAAGAATTATGTACCAAGGCAAAAAGAGGTCCCAGACTCAAACTCAACCATATAGAGAATGAACAAACAAGTGACAGATCTATCACCATGAAATTCCCAATCATGTCTTCAAGGAAAATTGTAAAGGGCTCCTATACCTAGGAGTGGCATTCCAGGTTAATGAGCAATCATGGATCTCAGAAAGAAAACTCTGAAAGGAGCAAGTTCTTTTAGAAGTAAGCAGCAGTCATATGACTGACTCTAGGAGCAAAGGAGGTTCTCAGTCTGGTCTCCAGAGAAATAATCAAAACAGGAATTCCTATCCAATGGGAACCCTGTATTTCTGTCACTCTCAAAATAGCTTCCCAATTGCATGATAGTGGGTGAATTCAGGAATCTACGCAGTCAGAACAGGTCCCCAGATGTTGCTCAGACCCAAATCTAGACCAGAAATTTGCACAACGTAGACCAGAAAAGTGGTGATCAGACTATATCCTATTTGAATCCATTCTGTAGCATTAAAAACTTGTTAGGACCCTAGGTTGAGCTGTCATTGAGATCCAAGAATAGCGTAACACTTAGTATCCCCAAGAAAGTAGCAAGAAAAAAAAAGTACACATGTTAGCCCAGAAATTCCCTCCAAAAGTGTGCAAAGCATGGTCCTAATTTAAAAAATCTGAAGTTATGATGGAAGAATGAGCAAACAAACAAAAATCCCACCATAAAGAGATATTATGATGACAAAGATGATCACAACACAATCCCAGAAGAAAATGATTCTAAAATATCAAGAAGTAAAATCTAAAATCAAAAAGTTTAGGCAAAGTGTAACTGGAAGAGACAAGCAAAAGTTTTGCTTTTTTCAGTTAAAATTATTTTAGCCCTTGAGATTCACTTCTGTTGATGGTTTAAATATCCAGAACATCCATCACCTGATAATGGAAATTTTCCACACTGCCTTTATCCAGCAATATGTCTAAGAATGAGACATCATCATGATACCTAAATGCAATTGGGACAATTGAATAACAGAATGAATAGTTAAAAATCAAACCAGTGGAAAGAATGGCTAGATTGCCCTCTCTGTGTAGTCTTTACCTTAAAACTCCCCTATAACCTGGTATTCTCTCCTAGCCCATCTTCTGAACATATATTTCTGAGGGGGTGAAGAAGAGGGAATATGATTAGTTTTGACAATGACTAATATTGCACTCAAAGTGACTATGTTTTTACCCTAAAGTCAAGCCCAAGTGGGAGGTTGTTTCTTTTCTCAGTCTGCCCCACAGTGGTAGTAGGTGAGGGAGGCATGGATGCCAACTCCTGCCATTCTCCTGGATAAAGGCTCCTGTTTTACCCTCTTGAGGAGGGAAAGAGAAAACTTTCTCAGGTTACTCCAATTCTCTGTGTTTTCCTGTGCCCACATGTAAGATCTTCCCTGGCAAATCATAGGAGGACTCTATTTTGATCTCCTCCACTTTGGGGAGAGTCTAATAAATAGAATCATGTGTGAAAGTTTTGAAGAGACATCTAAGAAGTAATAAGTGAATTTTTCATACATACACGTGTAAATATTAGCAGTAAGTGCAGAAAACCTAGTATAGGTTATAGAAGAAGCAAAGGTGATTTATAATATAATGCCACATGAACACAAAGACCAAGAAAAGGTAGAAGGGAAGAAGCTAACCTGTCCTTTATACTTTTGGGTAATCCTGAGACCCTCTTGCAGACTCATATTGCTGATGACAGCTACAGTCTTAAGAGTGACATTCCTGGGGTGGCTAGGTGGCACAGTGGATAGAGCACCAGCCCTAGAGTCGGGAGTACCTGAGTTCAAATTCAGCCTCAGACACTTAATAATTACCTAGCTGTGTGGCCTTGGGCAAGCCACTTAACCCCATTGCCTTGCAAAAACTGAAAAAAAAAAAAGAGAGACATTCCAGGTCAGCCTGTCACAATGACATCTTACCTATTTGATCTCTTTTGCCTCTGTTTCCAGTTCTATCATTGTGAAATCCAACAACAGCTCAAAAACTCTCTTCAGGAGTACACTAAGGCTATCACTAATGTAGCTAATCTGATTCTTTCTGACTACCACTTGGCCCCCAGACAACCATCCTCCCTTGCAAGGACAATTATTTTTAGTGTCCATATCAAAAATATAACTATAGGGGATATGGACAGAAGAATTCTTGCTCCATATACATTAGGTGCGAACCAACTCCCCAGTCACAATGTCTTCCAAATATTGAATCTAATACACAATAACAAAGTCTACTCAGAATGGTATCATGAATTATCATGGCTACCTTCCTCATCTAATATTTATCAAATATGTGTCCTAAGAAAGATAAGCTACAAGGATCCAGGTATTGTCAAGATACGGTTATTAGACTGTATTGTTGTCACAGTCACATGAAATCAGAACTGGTAGACTACCACTAAACACAAAGCATCACCTCCCACCTCTCCTGATCAAATTTGTTTCCAAGTATCTGTATTCCAATCCTTTGTCACACACATCAAGTTAGCCCTAGAATCTGTAAAATTACATTTCATTAGAAAGAATTATTGGGAGGGGGGATATTTCAACTCATATATATATGTAATTATGCAGAAGCACAAAGATTTTGTACCTTGGAAATGCTTAGGAATTTATCTCCTATCATAGAAATCTTAGCCAATGAAATAACCCAAGTCATTATGAATAAACTAAGAGTCTAAGCTCTTTGACCTAAATTATGTTGGGTCATATAATATCTCGTGACCCAGGGAGTAATTGCTTTTGGGTGAATATCATTAGGAAAGTAGAATAATTATTGATCAAATGGTCAGAATCAAGAAGATCATCTGACTTTCTGGGATATGTAAGATAGATCCCTTCCTAGATATTGACCTTATTTGGGATTAAAGTCAGAGTGACTCAGGTCTATATTCCAATAGCTGATGATTGTCCTTGCTGTAGTCATCCTTTGCTAAACATTTTTGCCTGAGCATAAGTGGATATCACATTGAGTCACATGACTCATGGTCAGACCTCCCTAAAGCAGAATAGGCAAAATAAGGGGGTGAATTATAAGAACTGGTCAACTTCTAGTTAGGTTTTGGGTGACAGGGGTGAATCCAAGTTTGAACAATGTTCTGCCTACATGCTGGGAAGTTCCTATATATCCAATACTTGTTGATTTAGCTACCAAGGAACTCAGAGCTCCACTAATCAAAATTAGTTTAGCAAACTTTGTAATCACAATGTTATTATGATAAAACAGTCCAGAATACCTATTGATTAACTTCCTTTAAAGTCTCCCTCCCACTCATTGCCTGTGGATATTCCCAGAAACAATTAGGGAATATAAGGGCAGATTCAGGGATCTAGGCTCTTGATAATGATTGGCATTCCACTGCACATCTGAACTGCGTTTCTTCATGGGCCAGTGGGACTCTAGGACTGTACACACTGGCATGTCTGAGTATAATAAATTGACTGACTTAGAATCTTTAAAGTGTTCATGTTCCTTCATGGTAACTAACTTCCATAATCTCACGGGCTTCAGGAAAATAGGTATCCAACCATTCTGAAAACTAATTTGAAAAAATCCCGCCCCAAATATTAAATCATTTATACTCCTTTGACCTAGCAATATCATAATACTATTATTTTATATTTATAATAATAGGATCCAAAGAGAAAAGGACAAAAAAATTTATGGCAGCTCTTTTTATGGTAGTAAAAATGTTGAAATCAAAGAGGCATCCATCAACTGGAGATTGATTAAAAAAGTTATGGAATATGAATGTTATGAAATACCAATCTTCATCTCTGGCCTTACACTCTATTTGAATTTCTCCTACTTCTACTAATCCTATAATGGAGCCCAAAACTTTTAAACAAAGTTTATTAGTGAACAACAATAGCTAATTACACAACTTGGATTCTGGTTGCAAAGGGGAATCCATTGGCAAAAGTAAACAATAATATCCCTGCATTGTCAAAGACAAAATAATAATAGCAATGTCTATCTAGAATGATATCATGAGTTATCAAGTTTCTCAACAGTTGTGGTGACCCATGACCACTTTCCTCATCTACTGTCTATCTCAAATGTGTCCTAAGAAGTAGAAGATACAAGGCTCAGGAGTGGAAAGGGAGACATGAACTTCCTTTAAGGTTTCCCTCCCACCCAGTGCCTATGAATATTCCCAACAACAATCAGAGATGGTGACAAGAGAGAATAATGTAATTTTGCCATGGGTTTCATAGATGAAGCTCCTTTTAGTTCTGAGGAATCAGTTCTAAGAATTTTTCCTGTTATCTGGGGTTGGGGTTAGAAAATTAATCTCTTGGGTCCACATGGGGAATAGGCAAGTATTTTGATGACTTCAGAAGAAATCAATATTGTTCTCTTTAGTTTCCCTAGTCTTAAGGAGGGGGAGGAAGGTAAAGAATTGATTTTTTTGCAAAGCAATGGGATTAAGTGACTTGCCCAAGGTTACATGGCTAGGTAATGAAGAACTGAATATTTGAAAAAACTATTGAAGTATGGAAAGGTTCTATTTGGCTGGTTATAGGAATCATGAGATGATTATTTAGATTATAATTATAAGATAATTTATGATTCAAAACTGAAAGAAACCTTAGAAGTCATTTGATATCTCAATCTTTTCTGATTAGATTTCTAATTGAAATCAGCTCTGTTTAATTTTTCCTGTAGTTATCACAATAGTACATCACTCCATAACCTCACCTCTGAATCTATATCATGAATGTGACATCTAAATTTAATTTTCTTTGACTCCTTTTATTTTTAAGGTCTTTGAGTTGTGATTTTAAATAAATATCTAAAGAAAGTATAAGAGTTTTAAAATATGTCTTTATATTTAAAAATATATTTGGGGGAGGAGAAAGATGGTTGGTTACTGGTCCAATACTGCTAATTAGCATAGAATAAAGGGAGGAGACCAATGAAATATATAAAACTTAAAATTTAGAGCTAGACTCTTTGCTAGCTAAGAATTGGAAATAAAATATAAATATAAACCAAACAATTGAAGAATGACCAAATAGATTGTGGTTCATGAACATATAGAAGGATTATTGTACCTTAAGAAAGAATAAATGCAAAGAACACAAAGAAACATGGGAAGACTAATAGGAAACAATATAGCATGAAGCATGCAAAAGCAGGAAAACAATATACAAAGTAATTACAATAATGTAAATGGAAAGAACAACAAAAAACAAAAAAATGAAAACAAATCCCTAAACCCCTGAATGCTTCTATTAATTATAATAACCAAGTTTGGCCCCAATGAAGAAATGAGAAATGGACTTTTCTCTCTTCTTAAAGAGATAGGGGACTATGCATTTTCTACATACACTGCCAGATGCAGTTGATGGGTTAGTGAATTTTGGCTAAATGTTTTTTCTCTTCCTTCTTTTATTCTGTAACTCAAGGGACAATCAGTGGATAGAACAAGTAGAAAGAACACAATGACGAAGAGAATAAGCATTTTGTTAAGTGATTACTGTGTTCCAGGTACTGTGTTAAGCACTTTACAAATATTATTTTATTTGGTCCTTACAATATTCCTGGGAGTTGCTCTTATTATCCTCATTTTTCTACAGTTGAGGAAGCAGAGACTGAAGTTAAGTGACTCTCCCAGAGTCACATAGCTAGTAAGTGCCTGCAGCTACATTTGACTTCAGAACATCAAGACTTTAGGTCCCCTCCTTTTAAGCATTGAAAATGAAAGTGATTCAAAAGCAGATAACAAAATGTTTTTAAGAAGAAAAAGCAACCTCTCTTCTTTCCTCTCAGAGACTGGAGACTGTGGATTTAGAGTACTGAATATACTCCCTAAAAATGGGCAATATGTGGATTGTTTTTTGTTTTCTCTTTCTTTTTAAACCTTTGTTATAATTTCAATGGTCCATTGAGGAGAGTTGAGGGATTGACATATGGAGAAATGTAGGTAACTATCGCCCACAATAGTTCTGGTGTGGATCTGGACATGAATATACAAGAGTCAGGTCGGGTAGAGAACACAACTAAACAGAAGAAGTTGGGAAGTGAAAAATCTACAAATTTTATTATTGGAAACTCAGGCTTTTTATAGCAAAAACTTATCTCAGGAATAGGTTAAAAGAGACCCAGTTTTACAAGTTCCTGGGTAAATTTACAATATTTGTTCTTAAAAGAATGCATGCTTCTCTATCAAAGAAACCTTTTACAACCATCCTGGAGCCACAGATTATCCTAGGTCAGGGTTCACTGGTGAACCAACAGATCCATACAATGAGCAATAATCCATACATACTTTGATGAAGAAGATCACCAAAGATATGTGAATATCACTCCCTGGGGCTGGCCCACTACAGATTCCCCCTTCTTAGGCATGCTTAAGCTTTAGGTGGTGTGTCAGGGCATCTATGTTTTGTCTCAGTGACAAAAGGCATTTAATACAAATGGATATAATACACAATATCAATAATAATGCAAAGATACCAGGAAGCATGCAAACTAATAGGTTCATAAAATGAAAAGAATGAAACCTATTAACAAAGTTAAATAAATTATCAGTACCTGAGTCCATTTCTATTCTAGGTGCCAATGCAATATCATTAACAATTTTATGCAATTGATTCATATCCATAATTATAGAATCATTATACCATACTACATTCAAGTAATCTTTATATTATCCCATGGAATAAGTGAGGTATTATATTTTAAAGGAGTAACACAAATAGAAAATCTATAATCACATTGCAATTATCCCTTGTGTTCATTACAGAGGTTTGTAATGCATTAATCAAATGATAAAAATCTTCATTAATTCTCTCCTGAGCATTTTCTGATAATTCTATATTTAGCTTCCAATTTTTTCTTTATTCCCTACTTGTACAGAAATAATCACTGAAGTAGCTGCTATAATGGCTGCTATGATACACAATGCAGCTAACACATCTGTTCTGCCTAATTCTCTTAAATGTTTTTTCTAAGAACTCATCAGCAGGGGACATATACCAGCCTTCTACCTTGGTGGGTATTATAGCAAATTTTGGTTTTCTTATCATGAAAAACAACATCATTATCCTCCACTTCCTTATTCATACATGCTCGAATAGTACAATTGCAACATTTAACATTATATATCCCTTTTCTCTGATAATACTGACATCTTTGAAAGATCCTATCATGAAGGTGTTATCTGGTCCTGTGCATGCAGTCACAGACAATTTCTTCTCTGCATGAGATATTTTGTCCAACATCTTGTTCCACTGTCTATATCTTATCTCATCTATAGCTGCCATAACCTTCCATATCTCTGAATTAACTAACCCTATTTCTGGGTATATAATTGATTTAATATAGCCTGAAATGCCCCATGGAACAACTCTATCAGGAGAATTTCAGACCTGTAGCAAAATAGAATGATCATAAATTCTTCTATCTGGGGTATGGCAGGCAACCCAGGGGGAAAACATTCATTTTTGAAATTCCAAGCATGTAAATTTAAACAAGGAGATTCTGTAGGAATTATCTTTCTTCCTTCAATACTTTCTACAAATGGAATTCCTGATATTTCTAAGGTCCTAAAAGCTCCCATGTTATAAATATTTGGATGAGTTGAATGTATAATTTTACTTAATTTAACACATGGTTCAACAATATACATTTTACAAAAACATATAGGTGTCACAATATTTAAACCAGAAAAATTATGCCTAAATATTCTTCTCAGCTTCTCTTCTTTGATATCTCCAGTAGGAACTTTGTTATATCCCAAATAATCTGCAGCTTCCCCAATTAATACAATTTCAACCTTACTCTCTCCTCATTGTAGAACAGCAACCATGGAGGGTTTTGAACATAAATCTAATATTCAATTTCTTTTACAGTCCCCAAATTGTGCTTAGAGTAATGTAAGCATCATAAATTGTCCCATAAGTCCATGACGTGTTCTCCTCTCATCTTTTCATTTTCAATTTCTTAAGTGTAGATTATTCATTTTCTGTATTACTTGATTCATCTGGTCTGCACAGTCTGATGTTTCTTTCTGGTACCCAGACAGTTTCTCCATCTGTGGACAAAACAGAAGTATACCTTCGACCCCAGGTTAATAATGGATCCAGTCCAGTCATTGTTGATACCTTAGGATCCTTCCATGTGAACATGCCCTTCTCTTCATGTTGCACATCCTTTTAAAAATCTTTCTGCAGGTGTTAATTGCTTATCATTCAATGTTAAAAAATTCATGGCAAGATTTACTCTCCTTCCTTGTTTCCCCATTTGCCCTATATATTCTCCCTTATTTTGCACTTACAGCAATCTCTTAAGATCTTTATATTTTCTTTCTACTAAAGTTTGACCAGTGGGGTTATAGGGAATACCTGTAATATGTTTTATATTGTAATATAGACAGAATTGTTTAAATGTCATAAGTATATCCAGGGCCATTATCTGTTTTTATGGATTTTGGTATCCCTGCAATAGCAAAACAATGGAATAAATGATCAGTCACACCTTGCGTGGCCTCTGAACTTTGTATTGTTGCCATTGCACATGAACCAAATGAATCTACAGTAACATGAATGAATTTCATTTTTCCAAAAGATCCAACTGCCACAATTCATTGGAAACTTGACTTCTAGGATTCTTAGAATTTGGAGGGGTAGGTAAATATGGAATGCATAGTTGACAGTTTACTACTATATTCCTTGCTTGCTCTCTGGTGATTTTAAATTATTTTCTTAATAAAGAGGCATTCTAGTAAACCTTTTTGTGACACTGACTAGCTTGCTGTTCTTCTAAGCTTATAAGAAGTAGAAGAGTTAATTGATCAGCCCTATGATTGCCTTCATATATAGGCCCAGGCAATTAAGTGTAGGAATGTATATAATCACAAAGAATTATATCTATCTCTTATAACTTCTTGTAACTCTTTAAAGACTTGATATAATTTTTCATCATTGCCATGTTTAATAAAAGCTGTTTCTATGTATCTGATCACATGATAGCTATACTTACTATCTGTAAAAAATGTTAAGGCTTTGTGGCTGTTCTATTAATACCATTAATTGGGCATATAATTCATTCTTTTGTTTTGATTAAAAAATATTTTTTTAAATTGCATTTATGCTTGGACCTACAACTATAGAATAAGGTCCACCACATTATTCAAAAATTTCAGGAAACTTAAGAGAGTCATAACTTCCGATGTTTTCCCTCATTACCTATATAGAGCAATCAATCATTAACTCCAGGCTTGGACATCATTATAGTAAAATAGCTTATGTTGATAAAACTAAAGCATATAACTTTTAAACATCTTGCTCATCAGTACATTACCTAACTATGGATTACATAATTTTCAATCTCCCAATCATTTTTCAAAGCCTCTCACATTTATTCAGCATTATTGGAAATAATTGCAGCTAAGCTATAACTTCCCAATTTCTTATACAACCCTCTTCTAAGTTTTCCATTTTGCTTCTTTATAATTAAACATTAAATCCTTAACTTCCATGAAACATAATGTTTCCATGCTGACATCTCATTCTCTTAAAATTAACCTTATAACTAAATATCTGTTACACTTAAATTTCTTTTACATCTGTTTTATAAGCTTATTTTCCTCTTGCTCAAATACACTCCTATTTTCAAAAAGAAAATAAGATTCTATGAATTTAGTTTTACATATATATAATTTCAAAAAATCCAATGTAGATATATATATATATATATATAATTTCCAAAAAATTCCAATTTAAAACTTTTACCAATGCCATGGTTACAGGATACATATATAATTTCTTCTTAAATAACATATATTAAATAATTTACTTTGATCTTACATATAAATATGCCCTTTAAGAAACACTAGGTAGAAGAACACAGCTTTTCACAATCTCTGAGCCAAAAGACTTTGAGAAATATAACCTTTTTTTGGCAAGGTATTCTCTAGTTTTCTTATAACAAATCTTTACAAAGGTGATGGATGACATTTCGATTCATCCACTGTTTGTTACTGTAATACAATGTTAAAGTTTCAAAAAATTGTCTGAATCTGTTCTTATACAAAGTTTACTAATTATACATAACACATTTCAATTTAATGCATATTCCTTTTACTCCATAAAATTCTGTAATACATATGTAATACATAAAAATTTCTTGAGACAAATGTTTCTATAATCCCTCTTTATGATTACAAGATTTTCTTTAAAGTTCTCTTAATAATCTTATAAATTCCAAACTCATATTCAAAATTACCTTAAATCATTTTCCTTTTCAAGATATAAAAAGTTTTCAAATCCTTCTTATCTGTATCATTGCTATTCTAACTTCTCAATGTTCTAACTTAAAAGAACTTTCTATCCTGACTGACAAGATGATGTTCTGGGAATTGGAAATTCTTCACATTTTGAGATATCAAGGCAGCATGCACTAATTATTTACCTTTACTGTTTATCATTCCTTGTTCACCCCCAAATTTTTTTATTTTATATATGTCTCTCTCTCTCTCTCTCTCTCTCTCTCTATATATATATATATATATATATATATATATAGATAGATAGATAGATAGATAGATAGATATAGATATAGATATATATGTGTGTGTGTATGTGTGTGTATATATATATATATATATCATGCTAATTAAGACCAGTCCAAAAAATAATTTTAAGGACACTTTCAATTTCTCCTCGGTCCTTTATAAGTATAATTTGCCAAATCAGTAAATAAAATTCTATTAGTCTATCAGACTAGAAAAGAGACAATAGAAAATAAGAGAAAATAATAGAACCCTTTCTCCTCCAAAAACAACATGATTCTCATGAAAATCTCCTTTTCTGGTGCCAATCATGAGTTTTGGGGTAAAAGAAGATCTAATTTTGAAAATAGAGAATAGAGAGAAGATTAGCCAATCAGAACACAGAGAACAGCAAGCCTGAGAGACAATTGAGAGCTTATCTCTGCCTGTATTTTAAAGCAAACACAGACTTCCACCCAAGATTGGTGAGAGAAGACAGGCTAAAGTCTCCTGATCTCTTCCCCATCTATCACATGAAACAAACCTCTTAAAAGAAATCCAAACCAGGAAACCCAGAAAGAAAAGCCAGGAGAGGAAAATCTACCTCAGGATTTGTCTACCGCAGCAGCCTTGGCTGAGTACCAGCAGGTGAGTCTGAACCCAGGATCAGCCAGATCAACAGCTGAATCTGAAGCGGGAGTCTGAGGGCCCGAGAGCCGGACCTGCTGGATCAGTGGTGGGGCTGGATGAAGGGGGCTTGGGTCTGAGGGGAAGCAGAGGCCCCTGGAGCTTGGGGAAGGGGCTGCGGGGAGAGGTCTGGTGCAGGAGAGCTACAGACACCATCCCTAGGCTCCTCCGGTCTGAGAAACTCTGATTCCAAGCCTCCATTGCACTGATGCCTCCTCCAAAACAAATGCAAATTACTTCTGCCTCAGGCCCAGGTGTGTGAGCAAAAGAACCAGCCCAGCTGAGGAATGACCTCAGGCCAGGGTAAAGCCCACCATTGATTGAAGGCAAAAAAATTCAATAGCTCCAATTCGCTGCCTCAAGCAAAGGGAGAAGGCCTCTCAACCAAGGTCACAGACACTCCAGAGAGGGAAACCAGCACCTCCTACTGGCCAGCCAGAGAAACTGCACTCAGTAAAGCCTTTAGAGATCCCAAGCCCAGGTGAACTAGCCCCACCCAACTCAAGGTCTTAGCATAATGAAGAAGAGTCAGCAGAAAGGTGGATCCATAGAAAAATTCCTGGAAGGGAAAGACCCCAAACCAGAGAGACCTAGAACATCTGAGAAGAATACAATCTGGTCTCCAGCACAGAAAGACTTCCTTGAAGAAATAAGGAAAGAGTTTAAAAATCAACTGGAAAATTTGGGGGAGACAATTAATACCATGCAACAAGAAAACAAAACCTTAGAAAGTAGAATTGGACAAACACAAAAGGAGAATAAATCTCTCAGATCATCAATTGGACAATTACAAAATGAGAATAATTCTCTCAGATCCTCAATTGGGAAAATGCAAAAAGAAAATAATTCCCTCAAAAACCTCAATTGGTCAAATGGAAAGCTCTTTCAAAAGTAGAATTGACCAATTGGAAAAGGTTAATGAAGAAAACTCCTCCCCCCAAAAAAGAACGGAGTCTACAGAAACTAATGACTCCACGAAACAGCAAGAGTCAGTTAAACAAAATCAAAAAATAGAAGCAAATGTGAAATACCTCATCAACAAAACCACTGACCTTGAGAACAGATCAAGGAGGGGAAACCTGAAAATTATAGGACTTCCTGAAAACATTGAAGAGAAAAAAAGCCTGGACTTAATATTACAGGATCTAGTGATGGAAAACTGCCCTGACATCATCAAATCAGAGGGCAAAGTAGTTATTGAAAGAGTACATCGATCCCCACCAGAAAAAGATCCTAAAATGAAAACACCAAGGAATGTTGTGGCCAAACTCCAGAACTATCAGATAAAAGAGAAAATCCTGCAAGCAGAAAGAAAGAAACAATTTAAATATCAAGGAGCCACAGTAAGGATCACGCAGGACCTGGCTGCATCAACTTTAAGGGATCTAAGGGCCTGGAATGAGATATTTTGAAGAGCACAGGAGCTTGGAATGCAGCCAAGAATCTACTTTCCTGCAAAGCTGAGCCTTCTCTTCCAGGGAAAAAGATGGACATTTAACGAAATGGAAGAATTCCAAAAATTTCTGATGAAAAGACCAGAGCTACACAGAAAATTTGTATATCAAACAGGAGGTTCAAGAGACACATGAAAAGGTAAAAAAAAGGGGGGGGGCAGTAAAAGGAAAAAAATGCAATCCAGCAAGTTGAAACTGGCTATATCCCAGCATTGCGGGGGGGGGGGGGGGGGGGGGGAGACAGACTCTCATAAATCCTGAGAAATGTAACTCTAACAGACAGAATATACCGAGCCAGAAATGATGGACATCCATGACCTATCCATGAGACTGCTATCTAATGGGATGTAACTGGCTTTAACTCCACTGGGGAGAAAGACTCTAATAACTCTCAGGAATTTTGACTCTATTCAACAGAATATACTGAACTAGAAGGGACAGGCACTCAGAATTTTCTATGACTTAGATAGAATGATCTAAAAAAAATACACTACCTCCCTAAAAAGGTGGACAGGAAAGAGACGGGAGGAGGGAGGGGATTGAATGGGACAAATCTCATTACACTAAGAGGTACAAAAAAACCTATGGTAATAGAGGGGAAGGAGGGAGTAGAGGAGAAACACCTGAATCTTCTTCTCATCAGACTTGGCTTAAAGTCAACCTACACATACTCAGTTAACTTATAAAACATCTAACCTTTCAAGAATTAAAAGGGGAAAAGGGGAGGGGGGACAGAGAAAGGGAAGGGGAGTGGAGGAAATAAGGGGAAATAACAAAAGGAAGGGAAGGGAACAGGGAAAGGGGAAAGAAATGGGAGGGTGTGATATAGGAGGGCAAACACACTAAAGGGTGTGGTATTCAAAAACAAAATACTGGGGAATATGGATAAAAGTGGGGAAAAGGGGGAAAAATACAAGCAGAGGTAAGATAGCACAGAGGGCAATAAAGAATTAGTAATCATAACCTTGAATGTGAATGGGATGAACTCTCCTTTAAAACGTAAGCAAATAGCAGAGTGGATTAAAAACCAGAATCCTACAATATGCTGCTTACAAGAAACTCATTTGAAGAAGAGAGATACATATAGAGTAAAGGTAAAAGGTTGGAGCAAAATATATTTTGCTTCAGCTGAAGTAAAAAAAGGAGTAGCAATCCTCATCTCAGACAAAGCAGCAGCAAAAATAGATATCATTAAAAGAGATAAGGAAGGAAACTTTATCCTCCTAAAAGGTACCATAGACAATAAAGTCATTTCAATATTGAATATATATGCACCCAGTGGGACAGCACCCAAATTCTTAGAGGAGAAGCTGCAAGAATTACAGGAAGACATAGACAGCAAAACTCTACTAGTAGGAGACCTCAACCTCCCACTATCAGATCTAGATAAATCAAATCATAAAACAAAGAAGAAAGAAATTAGGGAGGTAAATAGATTGTTAGAAAAATTACATATGATAGAGTTATGGAGGAAACTGAATGGGGATAGAAAGGAATATGCCTTTTTCTCTGCAGTACATGGAACTTATACAAAAATTGACCATGTACTAGGACATAAAAACCTAATGATCAACTGTAGAAAGGCAGAAATAGTGAATACATCTTTCTCAGATCACAATGCAATAAAAGTCATATGCAATACTGGGCCAAGCAGATACAGACCCAGAGCAAATTGGAAACTGAATAAACACATCATAAAAATGAGTGGACCAAAATACAAATTATAGAAAGAATTAACCATTTTATCCTAGATAATGATAACAATCAAACAACATACCAAAACCTATGGGATTCATTCAAAGCAACTCTTAGGGGATATATTATAGCTCTAAAAGCTTATATGAATAAATTGAAGAAAGAGGAAATCAATGAACTAAACATGCAAGTAAAAAAATTAGAGAAAGAACAAATCAAAAATCCCCAATCAAATACCAAATTAGAAATTTTAAAAATTAAAGGAGAAATTAATAAAATTGAAAGCAAAAAAACTATTGAATTAATAAATAAAACCAAAAGTTGGTATTATGACAAAACCAATAAAATTGATAAACCTCTGGTCAATTTGATTTTAAAAAAGAAAGAAGAAAACCAAATTGCTAGTATTATAAATGAAAAAGATGAACTCACCACCAATGAGGAGGAAATTAAAGTAACAATTCGAAATTATTTTGCCCAACTCTATGCCAATAAATTTGATAATCTAAGTGAAATGGATGAATATTTACAAAAATATAAGTTGCCCAGGTTAAATGAAGAAGAGATTAAATACCTAAACAACCCTATCTCAGAAAAAGAAATTCAACAAGCCATTATTGAACTCCCTAAAAAAAATCTCCAGGGCCTGATGGATTCACAAGTGAATTCTACCAAACATTTAAGGAACAATTGGTCCCAGTCCTATATAAACTCTTTGGAACAATAGGGAAAGATGGAACTCTGCCTAACTCTTTCTATGAAACCAATATAGTACTGTTACCTAAACCAGGAAGAGTGAAAACAGAGAAAGAAAATTATAGACCTATTTCCCTGATGAATATAGATGCAAAAATCCTCAATAAAATCTTAGCAAAACTACTACAACAAGTCATCACTAGGATAATACATTATGATCAAGTAGGATTTATTCCAGGAATGCAGGGTTGGTTCAATATTAGGAAAACTGTTAGTATACTCAATTATATCAATAACAAACTGATCAGAAATCATATGATCATATCAATAGATGCTGAAAATGCTTTTGACAAAATACAGCATCCATTCCTATTAAAAACACTAGAGAGTGTAGGAATAAATGGACTGTTCCTTAAAATAATTAGCAGTATCTATCTGAAACCATCAACAAGCATTATATTTAATGGGGAGAGGCTAGAGGCATTCCCAATAAGATCAGGGGTGAAACAAGGGTGCCCATTATCACCACTACTATTCAAAATTGTATTAGAAATGTTAGCATCAGCAATTAGAGAAGAAAAAGAAATTAAAGGAATTAGAATTGGGAAGGAAGAGACAAAACTCTCACTCTTTGCAGATGACATGATGGTCTATCTAGAGAATCCCAAGAAATAATCTAAAAAACTACTGGAAACAATTAGCAATTTTAGCAAATTTGCAGGTTATAAAATAAACCCCCATAAATCCACAACTTTCCTATATATGACTAGCAAGAAACAGCAAGAAGAGCTAGAAAGAGAAATCCCATTCAAAGTAACCTCAGACAGTTTAAAATACTTGGGAGTCTATTTGCCAAGACAGACTCAGAATCTTTTTGAAAACAATTATAAAACACTTCTCACACAAATTAAATCAGATTTAAATAACTGGGCAAATATCAACTGCTCATGGATAGGTCGAGCTAATATAATAAAAATGACAATTCTACCAAAACTAAACTATCTCTTTAGTGCCCTACCAATCAAAATCCCAAAAAATTATTTTAATGAGTTAGAAAAAATTGTAAGTAAATTCATATGGAGAAATAAAAAGTCAAGAATTGCCAGGAGTTTAATGACAAAAAATGCAAACGAAGGTGGCTTAACACTACCTGATTTAAAATTATATTATAAAGCATCAGTCATCAAAACTGTTTGGTATTGGCTAAGAAATAGAGTGGTGGACCAGTGGAATAGACTAGGTGTAAAGGCAGGAGAGGATTATAGTAATCTGCTGTTTGATAAACCCAAAGAGTCAGGCCACTGGGAAAAAACTCCCTCTTTGATAAAAACTGCTGGGATAATTGGAAGTTAGTATGGAAGAAACTTAGATTAGACCAACACCTCATACCCTTTACCAAGATAAGATCCAAATGGTTACAGGACATAGACATAAAAAACAAAACTATAAGCAAATTAGAAGAGCAAGGACTAGTCTACCTGTCAGATCTATGGAAAGGGGAACGGTTTATGACTAAGGAAGAGTTGGAGAACATCACTAAAAGCCGATTAGATGATTTTGATTACATTAAATTAAAAAGCTTTTGCACAGATAAAACCAATGTAATCAAGATCAAAAAGTAGTAAATTGGGAAACAATCTTTACAACTAATGATTCTGACAAAGGACTCATTTCTAAAATATACAGAGAACTGAGTCATATTTGTAAAACAAAAAGCCATTCCCCAATTGACAAATGGTCAAAGGATATGCAAAGGCAATTTACAGATGAAGAGATCAAAGCAATCCATAGCCATATGAAAAAATGCTCTAAATCATTAATTATTAGAGAAATGCAAATTAAAGCTACCCTGAGGTACCACCTCACACCTCTCAGATTGGCCAGTATGACCAGGAAGGATAATGATCATTTTTGGAAGGGATGTGGGAAATCTGGGACACTATTACACTGTTGGTGGAGCTGTGAACTCATCCAACCCTTCTGGAGAGCTATTTGGAACTATGCCCAAAGGGCAACAAAAATATGCATACCCTTTGACTCAGCAATACCACTACTGGGTCTATACCCTGAAGAGATGAGGAAAAAGGGTAAAAACATCACTTGTACCAAAATATTCATAGCAGCCCTGTTTGTGGTGGCAAAGAATTGGAAATCCAGTAAATGTCCTTCAACTGGGGAATGGTTTAGCAAACTGGTATATGTATGTCATGGAACACTATTGTGCTATTAGAAACCAGGAGGGACGGGATTTCAGGGAAACCTGGAGGGATTTGCATGAACTGATGCTGAGTGAGATGAGCAGAACCAGAAAAACACTGTACACCCTAACAGCAACATGGGAGTGATGTTCAACCTTGAAGGACTTGCTCATTTCATCAGCGCAACAATTGGGAACAATTTTAGGCTGTCTGCAAAGGAGAGTACCATCTGTATGCAGATATGGAGCTGTGGAGTTTGAACAAAGTACAAGGAATATTCCCTTTAATTGGGGAAAAAAAAACCCAGATAGCACTCTGTCAGTCTTTACTTTGTTTCCATATCCTTAAAGAGAACAGAATTCTCAGAGGTAACCAGATCAGAGTGCTATCTGTGGGTTGGGGTGGGGGGAAGGAAGCAAGATTGGGGAAAATTGTAAAACTCAAATAATATCTTTAATAAAAATTTTTAAAAAAGCAAACACATATAGACATATAAACGGAGTCAGAGCATTTAGAACCAGAGACCCCCCAAATCCGGGAAAATCCCACTCTGCTCTCACACTAGAGATTCCCTTTAAACATTACCCAAAGACTTTAAACATTACACATAAGACAAAAAACAAGATAACACCATGAAATGTGACGCATTTTCCAAGAAACCAGAGGAAAAATGCAGAGAACCTTCCATTTTGCAGAATACATTTTTCCATTCAAAGGTTTTGATATCTAACACTTCTTGATTTTAACCATAAATAACTATAACTTTTGATAATGGAAACAGTCACTCAAAAATCCCTCAGCCTAATTGGAAAATCCCCTGTCCCCTATCAGTTTAGAATAAATCAAATAACTTCAGCAGCCCTAAATCTTTTCTGGGAAGGGAGTCTCTTTTTTTTTAAATCCTCAATAGTCCCATTATTTTTTGTAATAATCAAATTATGTATTTTAAAATGAACCTGATTATCTTGTCTTCTTGAAATTAAATAGCATTTTTAAAAAGTTAGTATTTTATTTTATTTTGTCAAGTCTTCATGAAACAATTCTCTCTCTATCTAGTGCTTTTTCTTAATCCCTCTCTCTCAGTTAACTTCAAGATCTAGATAAGCAAGCCATGAGCAAACAAGCTTTCTGATCTCTCACTCCCATTGCCTCCTTCTTTTTCAGGCAGTTTTAGCCATGCCTGTTCATGTGCCTGTAAACTATACCCAATTTAATTATTTACTCCTGCCCATGGACCAGTGCTAGAGAGCATTTCAAATGTTATTCTTAACCCTGTTGCTTCATTTCTCTTAGTCTGACTAGTAAAATTCTCAAAATATTCAGTTTTCCATATTAAGTAATCTCCGGGTGTAAGAGTAGTTTTTGCTATCATGGTCCAATCTTCTGGGGCTAATATTTGTCTACCTAATATTTGTATTTATTCAAAACATATGGACTGGTTTTACCATAAGTGCTTGTTGCTGATTTTCATTCACTAAATGTTTTAATATCTAAATTATTGTATTCTCTCAAGACAATCCCTGGAATCCTTGGATCAGGTTTCTCAAGCAAGGGAAAAAGAGAACAATAACTCTTTCATGTCCCATGGAATCTTCTCTCCTTTACCTATTGCTTTTAGAGCAGCTAATTGAACAATATTCATATGCCCCTTATCTTTGGTAATATTTTCTTCTTTAGATCATAAAGGAACAGAAGGTGGTTTGTCAAAGGTAGGAGGAGGTGGTGTTGGTGTTGGTGGTAAAAGCACCTTTTCTATTTTACTCTTATCTCCCTGCTGAATGGTTTGAACATCTCCATCAACCTTTTTCAATATACCCTGAGCCAAAGGAACATCTCCATAAGACTCCTATAGGAAATGCCTCCTGACCTTCTTATTTAAAATGGTCACTCATCTGTTTCCCCACAGTTTCCCATTTTTCAATACTTAATACTTCTTCTGGAAACCAAGGACAACATTTTTGTACACATTCAACAAATTCTTCCACTTGTTTTGTTGCTCTTAACAAGCCTCTAACTATCTGCTTTAGCATTTTCAAATATTGTCCTCTATCCTTGTAATGTCCCTGTTCCATTTTAATGTTCTCTGTTTTAGACCTGATGAAAAAATTATTTACCTTAATTGCCTGCTGTCCCTTTATGAGCACTCTTTTGACCTGCAGGTATCCAGACTTTATCTTTCCTTTGAACATTGATTCCCCTCCAGGTCCGACTGTCCGTCAGTCAGTCAGTCAGTCAGTCAGTCAGTCCCTGTTCAGGCACCAACTATAGCCCGCAATAGCTCTGGTGTGGCTCTGGACATGAATATACAAGAGTCAGGTCGGGTAGAGAACACAACCACACAGAAGAAGTTGGGAAGTGAAAATCTACCAATTTTATTTTTGGAAACTCAGACTTTTTATAGCAAAAACTTATCTCAGGAATGACAGGTTAAAAGAGACTCAGTTTTACAAGTTCCTGGGTAAATTTACAATATTTGTTCTTAGAAGAATGCATGCTTCTCTATCAAAGAAACCTTTTACAACCATCCTAGAATCACAGATTATCCTAGGTCAGGGTTCACTGGTGAGCCAACCAATCCATACAATGAGCAATAATCCATACATACCTTTGATGAGGATCACCAAGGTTATGTGAATATCACTCCCTGGAGTTGGTCCTCTACAGGTAACATAATAACAAAGCATATCAAGACAAACATGAATATAAATATTTTTATCTGGAAGTGATCTTAGAGATCCCAATCCAACTTTCTGGAAGTCTTTAACAATATAGTCTTCCTTGAGAAAAAAAAGCTTATCTTCCAAGGTGAGTTCTCACAAAGTTATTTCTTGGGGGAAAAATAACACTTGCCTGTTTCAAGGTTTTTTAACCTTGTGTCTTGAAGCCCTTTGGCAACATGATGAAGTCCATGGATCTGTTCTCACAGTGATTTATTTAAATACACAAAAAACCACATAGAGTTACAAAGAAAGTCTATACTGAAATACACTAACTATAATATTTTTTGAAATAATTTCAAAGGCTTCAGTTTAAGAATCCCTGACCATGGTCAGTATAACTTTCTTCAGAGATAATGTGACAGGGTCTCATTGTGGATTCACATGGATTATGTTTCCTAGTTCCTGGAGATTTAAATGATCTCACAAAGTGTACATCATGTAGTTAAAGTTAGCATATACCAATTAGGGATGAAGATACTATTAATCTACATTATTTTCCTCCATTTTCTTCTAACCTGAAAGGTCATAATCACCAGAATCCAGAGATTTTTAAAGGTATCATACATTTTCCATCTACTGAGACATTTGGGGGCAGCTCTTGTAATTTACTCCAGTTTTTTGACTGCACAACTTTCAATACTTCTGGCTTAAAGTGAGCCCTAGATTAGAGATATCTCTTCACAAGCACACAATTTCTTACTGAACAATGATAATTAGGTCATTTTAAAAGTTTATTTTGTTTCCTTCTCTTTGATTTTATAGATTTTGTTTTCTGATGAAAAGTTCTGTTCTCAGTCACAATTGTTTCTAAGCCACCAGTTAGAAAAAATTCCTAAAATTTTCAGGGTTCTGGCTCACTTTACATTTACTTTTATCTGGTATCTTTGTTGTTAAGGCAAAATTCAGGTTTTTTGGAAATATTTATGAATAAAATAGCAGTTTATATTATAGTGTCTATGAATAGACAGGCATTCAGAAGGGGAAGCTAGAGAAAGAACGTGAGATTTTCCTTTACTTAGATTCTTTGCAATATATCCTTTCTCTACCATACAAGATCCTCCTGTTGCTTCATGTTTGCTTTAAATTCTCAAATCCAGATGCTCAGAATCTCTCTTTCCTTTTATTCAAGGACATGACCCACACAATGACTTTGATTGATTTAAGAAGATATGTAGGCTCTATTTGCTTCAGTTCTCAAGGTTTGGTTTGCTCCAACTTGTCAAGACACCATAGTCAAGTGGGATTGAGATTGATCTCATTCTTACATATACTTTTTAAACCTCCCAAAATATAGTCCTATACCAATACCTCCTTGTAGTTGATCTTGGGTTGTCTATGGTAATGCTAATTCTTTACTATAATCTTTGGTGATCATACCAAGTCAGAAAGGTCATAAAAATGGTCCTAGTGATCAGGTTTATCTTCTATTTAAGGATTGCAAAGATTGATGAAACTTAGTATGAGCTG
The DNA here is from genome assembly GCF_037893015.1 of Macrotis lagotis. NCBI lineage: Eukaryota > Metazoa > Chordata > Mammalia > Peramelemorphia > Peramelidae > Macrotis > Macrotis lagotis. The sequence continues at coordinate 460,006,887 of NC_133658.1, forward strand.
AAGACTATCAGATTAGTCACTAAGAAACAATCATCACTAGTTATAATTGCCCTTGAGACAAATTTAATTGTTAGGTTAACTTCTCTAGGCTAAAGAACAGCCTCATTGTAAATAATACAAATCTGGGCTTAATTTTCATTTTGTTGATTCTCTAGATTTAAGAAAATGATGAAGTAAATTTAAAAGTGTGTCAAGAGTATTTTTTTTCATAGAGTTGTTTATTAACATTTACTAGCATAACCAGTAAATAGGTTAGTAAGTTTCAAAGAAATTGCAAGCTACAGGAGTCTCCCTTCCAAGGTCACAGGTCCATGAATCTAAGACTTCTATAATTTTTCAAAACATCTGACTATCTGCTGTCTCATCTACCTCTCTGCCTGAGTGAGAAATGTCTGAGTTCAAATCCTGCCTCAGACACTTGACATTTACTAGCTGCATGACTTAAGTCACCATGAAGTCATTTTGCCTCACATCCAGGGTCATCTTCAATCATCCTGATCCTTATCTGGCCACTGGACCCAGATGATTCTGGAGGAGAAAGTGAGGCTGGTGACTTAGCACAGCCCCCCTCACTCAAATCCAACTCATGTGCTTGTCATGGCATCATCTCCCTGATGTTATGGCCTTCAAGAACAAAGGACAAACCATCATCATCATCATCATCAGAAATTTCTCCAAAGATTCTAAGATCTTTTCCTCCTCTTTTTAGCAGTTTGTGTATGACTTATTCTGGAAAACATGTCACTAGAGTCTGACCTAGGAAGATTTTAGTGAAGAAAAAAAATTGTTAATAGTCTCAGTATTGAACACTGCCTGGCTTTAAGTGCATTTCAGTTCTTGTGTTTTAATTACTTTAGTGTCTGAGATGAGTCTCTGTAGTAACCATTTTACTGAAAATTTGAATCTTAAAAAATTATTTTTAGTAAAAGATTTTAATAGGATTTTTGTGAATTTTTTTGAAAAAAGAAAATGGGAAGTTTAAACAGGAAATGCAATAGATAAAAGGAAAATAATTTCCTTAATTTGGGATTATAAAGGAAGAAAATTTGTCAGATTAACTTTATTTGAAGTTTTAAGTTTATTTTTTTAACTAGAAGTAAATTGTCAATGCTAACTCAGGAACTCATAACCCAATAAAATTGGCAAAAATTATGTGCCATGTTTCAAAATAAATTCAGAACCAAGAATAGGCAGCAGGGTATAGTGGACAGAAAATTGGTATAGAAAATAGGAAGATTTGAGACCTGCCTCTTATTCAAACTAGCTATGGAAACTTCCATGGGCAAATCATATTGCTCAATCATTACAGGCACAAGAGTTACATAGACACAGTTCCCTGCTTGCCACTTTCTGTTTGACATTGAGCAAAATGATTTATCTATGTGGTCCTGAGTTATTTCTTTCATTTGTAAACAGGGGTTGAACATGACATGTACAAAAATGCCTTTCCTGAATCTGGTCAGCTACATGTGCTAGCTTTAGCACTGAGACCAGAAGCATCAGACTTCATTATTCCCAAAATGTCTGAGGACATGTGGTTGACTAGAATAAGGAAGGTCAATTTTATGGAAGTCCTGTACAACCCTGAGTTACATTTAAAATGAATTGTTTGGATTAAATGACCTAATAGGTACCTTCCAGATTTAAATATATGTATTTAAATCTGGAAGGTACCTAATATACATATATACATATACATACAAATGAAGTGATATTCACTCTTCCAGAGAGGCTCCTATCATAGGAATGGGGCCAGGGAAGATTCCTTCCAAACCCTACCTTTCTACTCCCCAGGTGAGGAGGAGATATGACTTTCCTTTGGTCAATACTTCCACTTTGATCCCTTGCTTCAGAGCTTGAAGCTTCCCTGAGATTCTTCAACATTAAATCACATGAATTTAAATTATTCCTTTAGCCAGAAGAATGTCTGATCATGATTGATTTGATGATGTTATTAATAAAATTTAAAATTCCAGCATTCTGGAAAGAGATTTAAAGCTCTGAGCTACTTAGTTATGGATATACCAAGCTAGCGCTAGTATCCTCAATCCCACTCTCTTCCATGTATGAGTAATTAACAGATGTAATTTACAGATAGGGTATCTAGATCTAGCCAGACCCACTCTGGAGATCTACTGTTAAATTTTAGTGTGAGAATTGACACCATAGGAATATGTAAATCCTACAAATCAGGGCTTGATTGCATTGTTGTTGATAGTCTAATCTTAAGAACAGGATAGAGATAATAAAGTGTGTATATTTTTCTTGAAGAGATGTTTGTCAAACCTTTATCAGCACAACCCTATTTACAGATCACTTAGAATTAATCATAATTTATATTACAAAAGTCAGAAAATAAAAACAGCTTAAAGAAAAAGAATATATCATGTTTGAAGTATCTGCTGGTGACTGATGCTGAGAAGTGGTCATTGATAGACAAGTCAGTCCATTATAGGGACCCTCATCTAGAGAGAAGCCTTGCCATTAGCACCCAGCCTACAATACTCTGATTAATGTCTCAGACCTTGCCCTGCAAATCAACTGCAAGGACATCATTCTCTGTTTCTGTCTCTGTGTCTTTATATCTCTGCCTCACTGTCTCGCTCTCCTGTCTCTGTTGTCTTTCTCTGTCTATCTCTTCCCCTGCCCTCTCTCCCTTCCCCCCAAACCCACTCCTCACCCCCCAATATGCCCCCCAAACCCAAATCATTATGCTGTTATTAACTGCCTTTCTTATTCCTGAACCTAGCCTCCTGCCTGTGGAAAAATCTGCAAGCATTCTGTAAACTGCAACTCTGGCTCTTGCCGAAGCTCACCATCCTTCTCTGCAGTCATGTTGCCCAGGCTCTGGTGACAATAACAAACACAGATAGTATTGTGAATGGTAGAAATTCAACTCCCATCATGCATTTCTCATGGTTGGTTCCTGAGGTATTCAAGTTATGTTTGTAACTTCTGAGCTTCCTCCTGACAATCGAATACAATTCCCAGAAGAAGAAGGCTGTTTCCTAAAGAACAAGTTACCAGGTGGAGGGTCCAGTTCAGGGTTATAGCAGGAGATACTGACTCTCTTCATGTTGACCCATCAAAAGAGGCGCAGTGGAGAGAATACAAACTCAGGAGTCAGAGGTCCTGAGTTCAAGTTCTCTAACACTTCCAACCTGTGTGACAATATACTTAACCTCCAGGGAACTTCTTTAGAAAATGAGGGGATGAGACTGTATGACCCTTCTAGCTATAAACAATGATTTTGTAAACCTGTAAGTATGGTTCTTTCACTACAAAGTTTTCATTCTCTTTGCATTTCCTTCCTTATCCACCCTATCCTAACACAAAAGTTCATCCCAGAGTCACCACCAAATTTAAATCTTCTCATTTCCAAACTAGTGCAGCTATGGACACCAAGTTGACACAAAAATGACTTCACAGGATGTTCCCCTGACTATATGTGGATTTCTCTTGAAGCTTGAAAAAAAATTCTAGTTAGCCCCCAAATTCCCTAGAATTTCAGAAATCTTTTTCAGATTAATTAGGTGGGGTTAAATAATCAGAGAAACAAAAGGAAAGAGATAAAAAAATAACCCCAGTCTGACTGTGACTGGCAAGGAACAGAGAAAATAACAACCCCTGATCCATCTAGACATATATAGTAAAAACCATGACAATTCTCATTTTACTTAGCTGACTTAGCATCACTTCTTGTAAGTCTTTACATATCTCCTTCCATATTTTTATGGTGATATAATATTCCATTATATTAAAATGCCATAATTTATTTAGCCATTGTGAATGACTAATTTTTTCCATTTCATTGTAAAAAATGTCCTCCTCCCCACAATGGAAATAAATATATAATTCTTTTTTCTTCTCTATTTAAGATTTTAAAAATATGTATATCATTGATCTAGTTAGAGCTTATTGTAACATATGGCAGGAGACATGAATCAAAAACCATTTTTCACTATGTAGTCATCTAGTTTTCTAAACAATTTTTATTGAATAAAACGATTCCATCTCCTATGCTTTTTAGGCATAGGTTTTTCCAAACACTAACCTATTGTGTATGTAAATATACATGTAGTCTATGCAGCATGCAGTATATACATATAATATGTATGTTTATCACGTGTATTATCTATTTTTATATATTAGACTCTGTTTTTGGATTTTCTTTTTGACTCCACTGATTTTCTACTTTCCTAGAACTAAACCATTTTTCTAATTATGTTTTTTTAAGTTATTTTAAAAACTGAATAGGGTGGAGAGGGCAGGTCTTCCTTGACTTTTTCTTGGTTCTTCTAGACATCCCTGCCTTTTCATATGAATTTGATTATGACTTATTTCTATTGACATGAAGTAGCCTTCTGGTATTTTGTGATTATTGATAGGAGAATCAATTTGTTTGATGCAAGACTTTATTCCTGAGGGTAGTATCATGACAAGCTGGCAGGCTTGAACCTAGTCTCAGACTGTTTGTTGAGGATTTGAAGCTTAATCCCTGGTTGAGAACCAATTGTGCTTGAGGTGGGGAGTCTACTGCTCTCTGGCATGATCTAATGGAATCTTGCCTCAATAAACAATAAATTTACTCCTTTTACTTGGGACTCTGAGTCACTCTTATTGAATCACTTGGTTCTACATTCACCACATCACTATCTGATGAATATTAGAAACTGATAGTTGAGACTAATTGTTGACAACTGTGTAGGCAATGTGTTTGTAATAGCTGCATGATCCTAGGCAACAAGTCATTTAGTCTTAGTCTGCCTCAGTTTCCTCAGCTGCAAAATGGGGATAAAAATAATCAAGGTTGCTGTGAGGATCCAATTAGCTTCCTAAACATTTATTCCATTATTCTATATTTGAAGTTCAAAAGCTGCTATTTATTTACAAATTTCTGAAGTCTTGGTTTTTGTTGTTGTTGTTGTTGAGTCATTTCAGTTGTCCAATTCCTCATGACTTTATTTGGGTGTTTTTCCTTTTTTTGGCAAAGATATTGAAGTGGTTTGCCATTTCTTTCTCCAGTTCATTTTACAGATGAGGAAATGAGTCCAAAAGAGTTAAATGACTTGCCCAAGGCCCACACCTAATATCTTGTGTCCACATTTGAACTCAGTACTCTATCCACCATACCACTTAACTTTCTGAAGCCTTGGTTGCCATTTCTTATATATTTCAAAGCTCTGTGGAGAAGACTAGGGGAAAGGTTATAAAAGAGACCAGCTTTTTTAATGAATCCTTTGATTTCATCAATGTAAAACTTCAAGTGAAGAAATTTCTTCTACCAGTGCAGACTAGCAACTCTTCAGTAATTTATAGTCTCAGAGTCTTGAGCACTGAGAGATTGAATAATTTGTCTTAAGTTTTATAGTTAGAGGTAAGATTTGAACTCAGGCCTTCTTGACTTTTAAACTAATGGCAATATATTTCAGTACTTCAAAATCTTTAGTAATATTTAGTAATATTTAGTAATATTTTGATTACCAAAAAAACGATGAACAAGCTCTGCACAAACAAAATCAGAGCAATTAGAATTAGTAGAGAAACTAAAACTAAAAAAAAAAAATTTTTAGCAAATTTTACTGGTGAGTGTCTAAAAGCCAAAATAAATGGAAAATTGATACAAGAAAAAAACAATTGTTGGAGGATGAGAAAGAGAAGCACACAAAGGCAGGTTTGCTGGAACTGTGAAGAGTTACAAGCTTTCTCGAAAAGGGTTTTTTTCCCTAAATTGTATATAAGGCAGCTAGGAGATTCAGTGAATAGAATGCAAGGCTTGGAATCAGGAAAATCTGAGGTCAAATCAAGTGTGTGACCATAGACAAGTCACTTTTCCCTGTTTGCCTCTGTTTCCTTATCTTTAAAATGAAGTGGAGCATGTAATGGCAAACCATTCCAGTATTTTTGCCAAGAATACCCCAAATGTTATCACTCTTAAAAACAATTAAACAACAATAAAACTGTGCATACCCTTTTCCCCAACAATAGGCCTGGGTTGCTGGGCTTATACCTCCAAGAGATTAAAGACAAAGAAAAAGTCTCCATATGTACCAAAATATTTATAATAGCAATTTTTATTGTAGCAAAGAACTAGAAATGAAGTATGTGTCTAACATTTGGGGAAAGACTAAATAAATTATGAACATACAAATGTGATAGATCATCATATACCAAGAAAGGTTGAAACCTGCGAGAATTTGTGTGAATTAACTCAGAGTGAAGTGAACAGAAACAAGAGAACCATTTATATAACTACAATGTTGTAAAGGAAAACAGCTGTGGAAGACTCAAGAATGATGTCTATCACAATGAAGGAAAATCACTGTGGAGTAATAACTATGGCACTATATTTGGAGTCAGGAAATCCTGTCTCAGACACTGACACTAATTGTGTAATTCTGGGCAATGTCTTGTTTGAGTCACAATTTCTTCATCTATAAAATAAGGACACTGAGTTTAGTAACCTCTATGGTCCCCTCTAAATATGACTTCAAGAGATTGATAATGAATCCAACATCCCACTCTTGACAGTGAAGTGTTCAACATTTTCTGACACAAATAATATTGAAAACAAACCATTATTTTTCCCCCTTAAAGTCATATTTCATCTTAACTTCCCTTTTTCTATAGAGGGCAACTTAGTAATCAGCCCCACTATTCATTATCTTTCATCGTACCCTCCATAACCAATCCATTGCCAAGTCTTATGGATTCCATCCTCTCAATATCTTACAGCTTTCCCCTCTGTTTTTTGTTGTTCAGTCCTTTCAGTTGTGTCCAAGTCTTCGTGACCCCATTTGGGGTTTTCTTGGCAAAAAATACTGCAGTGGTTTTGCCATTTCTTTCTCCATTTCATTTTACAGCTAAGAAAACTGAAGCAAAGAGGATTAAGCGAATTGTCAGGATCATACAGATAGTAAGAGAGATATTTGAAGTCATGAACATGAAACTTCCTGATTCCAAGCACAGTGCACTATCCACTATATCACCTAGCTATAGCACCTCTTACCTAGACTAGGATAAGAGTCTCCTAATTTCCCTGTTTCCAAGTTGTTCTCCATATAGCTACCAAATTAATATCACTATTATTCTGGCCTTGTCCAAGTAGCTTCAATGGATCACTATTTCCTCTAGGATAAAATGCAAGCTCTTATTTAGAACTGAAAGTTCTTCAAAGTCAAGCTCCATTCTATCTTCCAAGGATGATCAAACTTTATTTCCCCTACTCTCATACTAAACTTCCACTTACTGGCCACTTACTGTATTTGATAGTCTATCTTCCACCACCAAGTTATACATCACCTGTACCTAAAAGGGTCTTTTCTCACCCCTAGCTCTTGATAATCCTGGATCCCTTGTAAGTTCACCTCAAGCATCATATTCTTTAGGAGAACTTTCCTGATTTCCCTGGTTGTTGGAAGCAAATCATTGTGTAATCTTTGTGCATGGGTATTACTACCCTTAGGATAACTCCATGAGAGCAGGGACAGCATCACTTTTCTATTTGCCTGCAAACTGTTTTGCTTTTCTTTTTGAACGAAGTAGGATCTTAATCAGTGTTTTTTTATAAGATAACAACTTAAAACTGGAAGTGGGACATGGATGTCATTGAGACAAACATATTCATTTTGAAGGTAGGAAATTGAGTCCCAGACTTAACTTATAACTTGCCCAGCTAGTATTTGGTCAGATCTTTCTGACTTTAAGAATAGCTTTCTATTCACTACATCATACATGTGATTGAATCCTCCCATAGAATGTAAGCACCTGTAGGGTGAATACAATTTTATTTTTGCCTTGTATCCCCAGAGCGGTGAACTTAAGTGGCACAGTGGATAAGCCTGAAGTCAGGAAGATTCATTTTCTATAAAATGAACTGAAGAGGGAAATGGCAAACCACTGCAGTATCCATGCCAAAAACAACAACAAAAAACCCAGTGAATACACAAAGAGTCAGACATCAATGAAATGACAGAATAACAACAATCCAAGTGCATTATCAAGTGTCTCATCCTATAGATGCTTTTAAAGAGGTTTGTGTTGTTTGTTTTAAATTGAATTGCCTATTCATTCCTACCCTATCATTCAGGACAGAGCTTCCATTTCTTATCTCTACTCCTCATTACTTCCAGAATTTCTTGCCTTCTTCTCCCCTAGCACACAACACTGGGAAAATTCACTCCAAGACTGGAATCCAGAATGTCTATCTTGCATTCTGTAAAGGGAGGGAAGATCCTCACAATTCACATTTAATTTACCTTGTACCAGAACATGTAGGGAAGAGGGAAGGAGTGGCATTTCTCATATGCTCTGGGACCCAGAAAACCAGAGTCCATCTTGTTGATTATATCATCCCCCTGAGAGTCAGAAATTATCCTGAGGATGGAACAATAAGTCACTATTTTGTAATTTACTAGAAACAAAACTAATACCCAAAAGAAATGTGTCTTCCACAGTTTTTATGGCAACTTCATCATTAAATTGTCTGTGATTGCAATTCATAACAATGAATAAATAAAAGAGAAGACCACATCTTTTGCCATGCAGAAAAGTCTACTTTTCTTAGCACTAACAATGTATTTCCCAATAGCCAAAAAACCAGACACTATGGCAAGAGAGATCATCACTCACTCAAGAAAAAAAGAGAAAGAACAGTCAGATAAGGAAAATCCAGAGCTGTATTTTCAGTGCTTTGAGCTAGATATTGAAAAAGACATACAGGGGGTGCTTTAGGCTTGTTGTTCTTGGTGCAGAACAGTCATATAGAGATTGGTTTCAGCCGATTATTTCTCAAATTTTATCTTTTATTCTAACCACAGATCAGCCTTGCTTTGCACAAAGGAGTGATACAAATAAAGTAAAGCATGAAGCTGATTTGAATGATTTTCAGGATTGTTAGATAATAATGTAGAATAAAACAATATCCCAGCCCCTGCTAACAACTAGTTATTGTAATAAGCAGTGCTAAAGTTGAAAAGGATTTTAGTTTATTAGTACACATTGTAGAAGGATGAAAAACAGTTTAATGGTAGGTTATATATCAGATCCAATGAAAATAAATGCACTGGAAAAAGAGTTAGCAGATTGGGATACAACTACAAGTGTCATATCAGGATTAATTACAACCCTGGATTGGTCAAAGATATCAGTTTGGCAAAAATTAGTGAAAGCCTTCTGTGAAGATCAATTAGTTATACAGAATTAACAATAAAGAATGTTGTATATTTTATTATTATTATTATTATTTATATTAATAACAATTATGTTGCACACCCTTTATATCAGTAAAATTAATAATGAACATATGCATACATTTTACCAACCCCTTCCCCAGAGAGCTGATTGTTAGACATTTACCAGCAGTTTGCACAAAAGGAATTCAAATGATTATAGCTCTCTGGTGGTAAAACTTTTACATTAAGCAAGAAACAGCTCACTGAGTTATTATTTGAACCAATTCATATTTTCATTATTCAATTGTCTTAAAATCAAAGTGTAGTGTGTGTGCATGGCAATGTAAGATGTATATGTGCAAATGGAATGTCTAAACATTTAGGCAGGAGACTTGAGAAGAGGCATTGCTAGATATGTCTGGAATCTTGTTCATTCATTGCTAAAGAAAACAATAGTTCTTTAACTTGAAGGAAGCAAGAGAGGAGTACCAAGTTTAAGCATTCTTTCTTCCAATCCTTGAAAGAGATACTAGACTAGAATTATTCAAAAATGTTTGTTTCAGTGCATTCTCAGTCCATGATACTTTATTGCTAAAAACCAAAAACAAACCTCAAATGTTTTATACATAGTTGCAGAGTTTCCAACTTTGGTATTTAAAAACTGTTCTTTATTACAACATCAAAACAATAAAATCTCTTCTTCAAATAATGCAAAAATACATAGCTATAACAGCAAGCTGCCATCTGCAAAATTTCATAAATATTCATCCTTGAAGGATATGATTAGTTCAAATTACCTAACCATTAATATCTTAGCCTTAAATAAGCAGACCCTTAAATAAAGGAAAATAGCCCTTAGCTTGAAGGTTGGCAGGAAGGGATCTCTCTTTTCTAAAGCTCTTGTGCCAGGCCCCCCCTCACACAGGCACCCAACATTGTGTCAGCATTGTCTCCATGCCAAATATTCCAGACTTGACGGGAAACTCGTTACCTTCTCATCATTAGCTTAGATAAGACCTTAGAAGTTATCGAATCCAACCACCTCATTTTATTTTTTTATTTCATTACTGTTGTATTATTTACCCTTGAGCAGGTGTTATGAGATATTCTCTTTTATATTTTTAAATTTTTTTTAGATTTTTGCAAGGCAGAGGGGTTAAGTGGCTTGCCTAAGGCCACACAGCTAGGCAATTATTAAGTGTCTGAGGCTACATTTGAACTCAGGTAGTCCTGACTCCAGGGCCAGTGCTCTATCCACTGTGCCACCTAGCCACCCCAAGATATTCTCTAATAAAAAAGAAGGAAAAGTAGGAAATAGTGCATAGCTATGCAGGTCAAAATTAGTTAATTAATTAAAATATCAGTGATAGAAGATTGAAAATGAAGATACACAATATATTGGCAGCCAAGGATCATTGGAAGATAGATTTAGAGCAAGAAAGTAGCTTAGACACATTTTTTTATTATTATTTTCTGGGGGGTGTTGCAGGGCAAATGGGACTGGGTGGCTTGCCTGGGGCCGCACAGCTGGGTGATTGTTGGGTGTCTGAGGCTGGATTTGGACCTGGGTGCTCTTGGCTCTAGGGCCAGTGATCTGTCTACCACCCAGCCACCCCTACTATTATTATTACTATTTTATTTTATTTTGGGTCTTTTTTTTGTTTTTTGTAGGGCAATGGGGTTGGGGTGGCTTGCATGGGGTCACACAGTTGGGTGATTGTTGGGTGTCTGGGACTGGATTGGGGCTTGAGTGCTCCTGGCTCCAGGGTCGGTGCTCTGCACACTGTACCACCTGGCCATAACTATGATTATGATTATTATTACTATTATTATTACTATTAATTTTAATTTTAATTTTTTGTCTCCCTTTTACTTTATCACTTATGAGGGTCTATATTTTCTTGGGGGCAGGGGGTATACTGCTTACTCTTAAACAAGAATATTTTAGTAATGTATAAAAATTATTTGTACAAAATAAGAATAAATAAATTTTAAAAAAGAAAGTAGCTTAGAGACCTCTCCCTCATTTTACAGATGATGAATTTGAGGTTTAGGAAAATTGAATTACCTGTCCAAGATTACTACCCAGTGAGTGGCAGAGATGAGATCTGAAGTCATTTGAATTTCAACATTCAATCCATTATACTTTTTTTCCTACTGTATTTACTCTGGCTACCTTAATGTAGGAAAAGAAAGTCCAACTTCTCTGTTAGATACATATTATATATGTATACATATGTATTTATATAAAATTATATAAATTATTAATAGTTTGAACTGTACTAAGACTTTTGAGACACTGAATATGAGATAAAAAGATAAATAAATAGTATAGATATAAATTTAATAAAGTAGAATTAACACACACATTAATTTTCTTTCCATAATAAATAATCAAGTGGAAATTTAGTAAGCTTTCATTACCAAGAATTGATTGAGTAACTAGATCTGCTACCCTCTCATTTAGCAAAGGAGGAAACTGAATCCTAGAAAGGTGAAGAGGCTTGCCTAAGGTCACACAGTTAATAAGTGGAAGTTCTAGGACTCAAATCTCATCATTCTGACTCCAAACCCTGAGTCCTTTCCACTATGCCCACTGCCCAAAGCACATTTAGCTTCACTTCAAACTACATCTTGGAAATACCAATAGACACCTTTGGTGAGGTGGAAAGTATGGAGAAAGGATGAAAGGAGGAAGGGAGTCCACTCAAAGATGAAGGCAGAGAAGAGAGTGTAGCATCTGTCTGAACAGTCAGTGAAAAAACCAGGCTTCAGGAGATAGAGTAAGAAGGTCAATGATACTAGTTAGAAGAGTAAGGGGCAGGGGAGGGAGGGGTTATGAAAGACTTTAAAAGTTACACAAAACATTTTATATTTGATCTTGGAGGTTCTTTTCATTTCCATTAGTGAAGTTAACTGTGGAAACTCATTTTTCATTGCATCCCAACTCTTTCCATCTCCAACTAGATGACTGATAATAACATTGCTGCTGCCCTAGGACTGCTGAGCACAAGATCTCCAAGAAAAAGTCTTAGCTGTTTTATTCTGGATCTAATTGCTAATGGCATTATTTGCAGTTGTTCAATTCCCAGGACATTTCTAAAATGAAATGCCCTTCCATTTAGAGACGCAGTATCTACTAGACCACCCAAAAATGATTTGCATCCACCCTTCTGCTATGTTTCCTTACATCCCCCCCTCAATTCTCACATAGCAGGAATATGTGAGAGGTCACCTTCCTTAGATCTAGTCGCACTTTCATCAGAGAGCAAAATAAATCCAAACTAGCCTTTTTTAGGAAATATATATATATATATATATATATATATATATATATATATATATATATATATATATATGCCAGGACAGATTTCCAACAAGCCAGTTATTTCAGAAAATTCATAAAATCAAAATGTTCCTTAGAGATTTAGACCTTGCAAATCCAAGCCTGGGGAGACAGGTTCATGGCTCATTATTAAACTGCTGAGAAAAGACATTAGCCAAGTAGAGTATTAGACATAAATCAGACAAATGAGGCTGCAGCCACATTAGGAAGGAGAATGACTTAGCAACAGCACCTATAAGAACAGTCTGCTTTTTTGAGCTCACTAGGACCTGTGAGCTCCCAAGGATCTTACCTACCTCTCCCTCCAGGCAGTGAGAAGGGTATAAGGAAGATGAAGATGAAAGGAAGTTCTCCATCCACTTGGCATATCCTAAAAGGACTGGTTTTAAATTTGTAACCTTAGTGCTAAGGATAAAGTAAACTGTAGACCCTCCCAAGTCAGCTCCCCCACCAAGTTCATGCCATGCCTATGGAGTGTGGCAGTACCCATTCAAAAACACAGCTCACTTGACCCCACCCATGTGCTTTTACTATAAAGTAAAGAAGAGCACATTTTATTTCAAATCAAAAGACATTGAAACAAATAACTAAAAGAAAGATTCTCCCCAAACACACCTACTGGTAAATTAACACACCCCCAAGGAAGGAAAGAGGGATAAAGGGAGAGAGGGAGCATACCAGAGAATTATCAGGTACTCAAGGAAGATAAGGCAAATGAATAGGGAAGATAGGTGGTAAGGGAAAACACCCCTGGGGTTCTGGCTGCCCTCACCCTCTAAATAACTGACTGAACTGGGGTCTACTCTTTTCTTTCCATCCTGCAGTTTTGCTGAAACATCTGCTGCTGCTCTCTGGCACCATCTGTTGGACTTCAGCAGTTCTGAAGGTCTCTACTGCTTTTTATTATCTTCACTTGATTCATTTTTGAGTAGTCAATAAATATTTATTAAGCACCTACTGTGTATCAGATATGATTCTAAGCACTTAAAGGCAAAAAAGGCCTTTTCTCTCAAGGAGTTCATGGGCTAATAATGGGGAAGATAACTATGTACAAGCAGATTTGACAGAAGATGAGGTGGAAAAAGAAACAGCAGGAAGGCCCCCAATTTGGGGGGATTGGTAGAGGCTGTCTGTGGAAGGTGGAGTCTCATCTGAGACTTGAAGGAAACCAGGGAAGTGAGAAAATGGAGAGCTTTCCAAGAATGAGAGACTGGACTCAGAATGGTTAGAAAAACCAGGTTTCGAGATAAAGTTCAATCAAAACTTTAACTAAAGTCTCTTGGAATGTTCTGAAAACCAGGTTGCTTAAAGAGGGGCGAACTAGTTCCAGAAACAGGTTCAGTGCAAATTAATAGTGAGATTGGACTGTGAGTGACTTTTGTGCTTTCATTGTAGGCAATATAGAGAGACCAGTTCAAAAAGAAAATGAAACAGTTTACCTCATTAGGAAAAAAAAGAAACACTGAAGCATAGTGGAGTAACACCCTTGACTGAGATATGGATTTGGGGAAATGCAATTTATTTTTAAAAAAATAATGGATTTGGAGTGAGGCAGATAAAATTTCATGTCATGAATGTATTCTCATTTTGGGAAATAAAGAAAGTAGAAGGAAAAATTGAGTAGAGAATATTTTGTAGAAGACTATCAGTAGGAAATATTTTGGGAAACACATGGCATGGAGATGTGATAAAGTAATGATGGGAGACTTCATTTATCTAGTCATCTGTGGGAATATTCTATTTGTCAAAAATGGACATATGAGAAAGAACAAAACAGGGAGCAGGTTTTCCAACAAACAAGGAAGCAATGGTGTATGATGCAGAAATTATGGAAGTCTTAGAGGTAGGGAGGAAGTAATGTGGCCATTCCATCTTAGACACTGATGGAGAGAAGAAAAGGGGGGAAAAATTAAGTATATGTACCCTTTATTTGTGTGTGGGGGGCGGAATCAAAGGATTCAGAAAAAAGGATAACTGGAATCCCATTGGCCCAATATTCTGTAGGGGGAAGTGAGTCCTAGGAGAAATGGGAAACTTCTTCAAATGAAATATTAAAGTCATAAATATACATAATTCTACTGAAGAGGAAAAGAAGGAGTTATCTAAAACAATGGATGTGAAAAGAGATGAAAGTAGGAGTGTGATTGTATAAGAAATAATTTGTAATTATAATGACCAAGCTTGGCCCCAAAGAATAGCTCTTTTTAAAAATTCCTTCATTCCATATTGCTTATGTTGTCAAATTCAGCTGATGTTTTAATAGGTTTTATTGAATTCTCATTTTCTTTTAAAGTCTTTGTTATGGATGATTGTAAGCTGGTTTGCAAAGAAATAGAGAAATATATTCAGAAATGATGGTGATATTAAAACAGAAGTTTTTAATGTACTTTAAAAGATACTTAAAACTGAGGGAATGCCCATCAATTGGAGAATGGTTTGACAAACTGTGGTATATGTATGTGATGGAACACTATTGTCCTTCTAGAAACCTGGAAGGATGGGAATTCAGGGAAGTCTGGAGGGATTTACATGAACTGATGCTGAGTGAGATGAGCAGAACCAGAAGAACACTGTACATCCTAACAGCAACATGGGAGTGATGATCAACCTTAATGAACTTGCTCATACCAACAGGGCATCAATCAGGCACAATTTTGGGATATCTGCAATAAAGAATTCCATCTGTATCCTGAGAAAGAATTGTGAAGTTTGAACAAAGACCAAAGATTTTCTATGTACCTTTAATTTAATTTTTTTTAAATTATCTTATTATGTAATTCTGTTATATCTCATGCTATATGTTTCTTATTTAAGGATATTATTTCTCTCTCATCACATTCAACTTAGATCATTTCATACTATGGGAATGATGTAAAGACTAACAAACTGCCTTCTGTGGGGGGTGGAGGGAGGAAGCAAGATTGGGGCAAAAATTGTAAAACTGAAAATAAATAAAACCTTTCAAAAAAAGATACTGAGCAATGGGGAGAAAAAAAACAATAGTTTCAGGAGTACTCAAAACAAGTCAAGGTACACGAAGAATACTAGAACAATAAAAATGAGAGAAGCTTTTTTCCCTTTGGGGAAAAAAGAAGAGAATCAGAGAAGAGATAAGAAAGATGTTTAGGATCAATGGGTAAATGAAAAATAACAACACAGAGAAGGCAAAACTATTAACTATGTCTCTCTTTTATCTGCCTGGGAGAATAATCTTTAGACTAGTAATGGCAAAATAAAAAGACTAAGATGGAGTTGAAAAAAATCTCATATAAGTTTGAAGATCCTAAGTAAATACAAACTGCCTTTCAAGAGTGTTACTGTAATATTATTTTTACTGTTTAATGAGAGAAATATGATCATCTGTTTCATAATTTTTTAAGATCATGGTTTCAAAATTTGTGATACAGTAAGTCAAAGATCTGGTTCTAAGTTCAGTTAAATTTTAATAATTGGTTTTCAGGGCTGTTAGAGCTGAAAAAGATAATTCACAGACTCAAATGAAAGAAGTGTTACTATCTTCACTTACTAAATCATGATACTCATTTGTAAGTACCACCTCCCCAATTATACAAGGGTTTTTGCTGAAATTCAACTAGTACATTTCTGTCTTCCCTGATGTCAATCAAACCAGTTGTTATTACAAATTAATTTAGAAGGTGTTTCACTTTTATAATTTTAACTAATGGTTTAATTAACCATTGAAACTCTTCATCTGGAAGATTTAACTAATAGTTTTTCAGTTTTTAATTTTTTAAATTTTTTTAAATTATAAGTTTTTACAGGTGACACAATTACATTGTTTTCTGAAATTCAGAGAAGAAAAAATAAAAGTGAATATCCAGGAAGAGAGAGAGTAGTCAGTGTCAAACACTGCAGAGATCAAGGATAAAGACGAGGAAATGCCATCAGATTTGTCAGATCATTGGAAATTTTTCAACGTGTTGAAGGATTCTGCTGATTTTTTTCCTCTTCCTCTTGCTTATTAAATTCTTTTTTTAAAAAACAAAACTGACATTCTGGAAGAGGAGGAGAAATACGGAAGGAAATGCAAGTGATATAAGAATAAAAGATCAATTAAAAAAGATTATTTTTTAAGGAGCTCATTGATAACTGTGGACCAAGAAGTTTCAGCTGAGTGAAGAGTTAAGAATAAAGAGGAGATTGAGAACCTGGGAGACTAGAAAGATAGTGGTGTCTTTTTCAGAAATAGGGAAATTTGGAAGATCTAGTGTGATTAGGTTGGAACTACACATGGCAAGAAAGAGGGTCTAATTCACTCATCACTGCTCTATAGCACTGAGTCCAACCAAGCAGGAATTCAGTGACAGTCAAAAGTCAGTGGAAGCAGGATGTGGACACACTGGATGGAGGAAACAGGGTATTTTGTAAGTTCACCTTTTTTTTGCATGTCTCAAAGGTCAAATATCAAAGCATAAGAGGTCAGGTGTATCAGGAGGCAGAGTACAAAACTGTTGAACTACAGTAAGTGAATTGGGGTACTGTTGTTTTGCAAACAAGCACACAAAAGGCAGTTGCAGACAAAATGATAGGAGTAGAATGATTCTTCTCACAGACTGGTTGATCACAGTACTCTTGGGATCAGGTCTCCATTCTCACTTTGGAAACCAATGATCTAGAGTCAGGGAAACTGCACAATGAAGAGCCTCAGGAAGACATATCAAGAAATGTGAACTGGACAGTGCTATTTCAGACTAAAATTTCTATGACAGATGTAACCAAGTAGCAGAGAAATATGATACCACAATTTGCTTTTTTGACTAAACTCTGATGTCCTGTCTGTTATTTACCCTTAAAGGCTTAATCTGAGAACATTCATGAAATTTAGGGGGGTATTTCAGCATCCAACTGAGGTTAGGATGGGATTTCTGGATCATCAGGATTTTTTTCAGATATCCCTGAAATTGACTCAAGATACTTTATGCCACAGCTACCCAGGTTGGTTTTTTGTTTTGTTTTGTTTTTTAAATCTAGAGTTTTAAAGAAAACAAGATAGACTTTCCTGGGACAGATTTGTTTGTGGCAGATGGCAGTTCTCTCCCTAAAGGATAACATTTCCAGTTGACCTGGGCCCCCTTCACATCACCTTCAAATATACATAGACCATAAAAATGGACCCATAGTGCTCAGATCCATTAGAAAGCCTCTCACACACAGGTTGCTGTCAGGTTGTTAGGGACCCTTGAAGGCTAGATGTCTGACTTCTAACCAGAGTATGTTTCAGGGAAATACATATAGTAACAGGCTCTCTGCCCAAGAGCATGCTAGAGGGATAAATGAAACCTCCTTGTAGCACTGTCTATCATACCCTCATCAGGGATCTTTCTAACTCAGATCCTAATTCAACCAATGTCAGTATCATCCATGCCAGAAGGTGCTGTAAGGAATCATAATAGCAAGTTTCCTCCTAAGCATTTCTCTATCCAGCTCCCCAATATTTGAAATTCTACACGTGGGACTTCAGGTCATTTGACTTGAAGCTTGACCACTGTTGAAATGCAAATGCCTCAACTGCAGGAGGTACACCCTGAAGGAACCAAGAGACAAATGAAAAAAAAACAACAATAACAACAGTAACAACACAAAGCCCCTAGTCTAGGATAGCTAATAATCCAAGGAAACATAACTCAGTCCTATAAAATCAGTTTTCAAAATTAGACTTATCAAGGATGACCTTATTTTAGCCTAGTGGATAAAGTGATGTACTTGAACTCTGGAAGATAAATTGAAATCTTGCCTTTGACATTTACTTGCTGTGTGGTCATAGGCATGTCTTGATTCTTATTTCCTTCATCTGAAAAATGAGTTTAATAATAACAGTGGTTCATACCTATCCCCCCAGGATTGCTAAGGAGGATAAAAATGACATAATCTATATAAAATATTTTGCAAACATTAAAGCCATATGTAAATTTCAGATATTATTTTCATCATCATCATTATTAAAACTATCATCTTGTCAGAGAAAGCTAAGAGAATACTTGGCTCCCTGTACCTGTTCCCCAGTACATAACTGAGCCTTATTCTCTCTTTAATCCCATATATTTGCAAAATAAGCTCCTAACCAGCCAGGAAACTTAGTGTTGTCAGTTTCTAATTCTTGCCAGATCTGAGAATGAGAAAAGGAACAACAAGAATACTCATTAACAGAGGGAAAAAGGAAGGGAAGGTGGTTCTTAGCAAGATCCTTAGGAAGCTCCAAGGTGAGAATTCCTGCCAAGTCTTAAGCAGGATGGATTCAGAAAAAATATCAATTTGAGATTGAGTACTGAGTACCAATCACTGCCCCCACTAATCCCAAAATAATGATAATAATAATAATAATAATAATAAAGTGCTGCATCTTCTAACTTAAAACAACAGTGAGAAACATGAGTCTGTGAGGTAGATTGCTGAGGACTGTTGCTTCCTCTTCTATGACCTGTCCAGCATCACTTAGCATCATTATATTTTCATGGGAGCTTTTGGAAAGAAGCAGGAACCAGACTTTATTTGGCAGCCTGCCAGGCACACTTAGGCATTTGTCATCCTAATAATGTCTTAGCCCTGTAAGGGACTTTATTTTTTTTTCACATAAACTATGTCATCAGTTCCTCATAAAGAAATTTATAGTCCAATACAAGACTAGGACTTTTATCACCAATATTTGCACCTTTAGTTAAGACATTTACTTTAGTGAGGATCTGCTGAGAAAACTCCTTCCTTAAATCTATACAGCACTTTAAAATTTCTGAGACCTTTCTTTGTAAGAACTTTGGGAGCTTGGTACTATAAGTATCATCATCATTTTACAGAGACTTCACCATGGCTTGGACACTGACTGGTTGTGTCACTCTCAGTTCCTTCAAGCCTTAACTATAAAATGACATCTGAGTTCACATCCTGACTTTGGGCAAGTCATCTTACCTAACTAGACCTCAGTTTCCCCCTCTTGATAAATGATGGAATTGGACTAGATGGAATCAGACTAAGTCCCTTCCAGCTCTGAATCCAAGATAAAATGATTTGTTCCTGGAACTATCCTGAGCTTTCAAAGGCCAGTTTGACTCTATCTTGGTTAGATAAACTGTCACCTCACTTCCTAGACTTTTTTACTCTGTACTACCCTAACCCGTACACTTTCCCTCTTATAAATTATTTTCTACCATTTATCCTTCTTGAAGGCAAAAGATTTCTTACTTATTGGTATTTATATCATCAGTCTTAACAAATTGCCTGGCTAAGTAAGATAAATACTTAAGAAATGCTTTGTCTATTTATCTATCAATTGATCAATCTAAAAGCATACAATAAAATTCAGAGTCATAATTGCACAAGAGAGACTCCATTGAAAATTTGTCATTGTTAGAACTCCATATATAGCTAGATTTGAATCATAGTTATATGTTAAGAGCAGATTTGGAAATCTTGAATTCTGTTCTTGGCTCACTTCTTTATTTGTGTGATTTTGAGTAACCAATTAAACAAGAAGCATTTTTTTAAACACCAACTATGTGCTTGGGGCTCGGAATATTATTATGAAGGATTAAATGCTCTTTACTCTCAAGGAGCTTATAAATCACTAAACCTCTCTGTTCCCCAATTCCCTCATTAGCAAAATGCTGGAGCAAAATTAACTGACTTCCAAGGTCACTTCCAGCTCTAAACCCATTATCCTATTCAGTTTTATAAGAACAAATTTGAGACGCAATAAGATATATTAGGTAGAGTTAGAAATATTTGTTTTCAAGTTCAGCCTCTGACACATACTTAACTTTTCAGTGCCCAGGTAAGCTTTGAGTTAGGGTTAGTGTGTTGGAGCTGGAGGCAAGAAGACTCAGCTTCCTTAGTTCAATCCACATCTCAGACACTTATTAGCTGTATGACCCTGGGTATGTCATTTAACCCTGCTTACCTCAGTTCCTCAGCTATAAAAGAAAATAAAGAAGGAAAAGGCAAACCACTCCTGTACTTTGCCAAGAAAACCTCAAATAAAGTCATGAATTGTTGGACCTAACTGAAATGACTGAACAATAACAAAACCCTTTAAGGCTATTATTATAACAGGATAAAAAAAATAAAGCAGTTGACTAGTGGGTGGAAGAGAGGGAATTCTTTGTATCAAATATCTCTGATGAACAAAGTATACATTAACAATAACATTGTGTGATGATCAACTATGAAGGAGTTAGCTCCTCTCATCAATTCAGTGATCAAGTACAATTCTAAAAGACTTGTGATGGAAACCATAATTCACATCCAGAAAAAAAAACAACTGGAGTCTGAATGCAGACTAAAGCATACTATTTTCACTTTTTTAAAACTTGTCTTATGCTGTGTTTTTTTCTCATGGTTTCCCCCTCACTTTAGTTCTGATTCTTCTTTCGCAATATGACTTATATGGAAATATGTTAAAGATGATTGTATATGTATAGCCCATATCAGACTACTTGCTGTCATGGGAAAGGGGGAAGAAGGAGAGGGAGGGAAAAAATTGTGCAATTCAAAAACTTACAAAAAGATGAATGTTGAAAACTATCTTTGCAGGCAACTGAAAAAATAAAATAACATTCAAAAAATCCCGAGAGCCTAATAACTAAGATATATTGGCAAATAATATAATCATAAGATCAAAAGTCATTCCCTAATAGATAAATAGTCCCAAAAAGTGAAAACTATTACCAACCATATGAAAAATTGTACCAGATCATTAATAATAAGAGAAATAGAAATAAAAACTACTTGCACCTATAATTTGTAAAAATGATGAAAGATGAGAATAGTCTATATTGGAGGGGGTATAGAAAGATAAGAATATTGTTGGTGGAACTGTTCATTGATCCACTCATACTAGAAAGCAATTTGAAATTAGATTAAGAAGGTAAGTAAAATGTTCATTCACTTTGACCTAGAAATCTCACTGCTAGAACCCAAGAAGCTCAATGATTTAAAAAGGCCTAAACCAAAATATTTATATTAGCAAAAACTGGAAGCAAATTCAGAAAATCATGGGATGATTTGTATAAACAGAGGCAAACTATTTGACTCTAGAAGTAATTTACTTGTCAATGACAAAATAAAATGAATGGAATCAGAAAAAAAAAACTTTTACAATGACTTCTGCAATTGTAAATGGAAAGAATAAAACCAAAACAATTGAAATTGAATGCTTCAAAATTATGAACATCAAGCTTATCTCAAAAGAAGAGTAATGAAAAGGTACCCCTCACCTCTTTCTAAAGGTTTGTGAATGATCATGCATCTCTGAATGAAATATTTTATCTCATACCTTTTCAGTCTGGTTAGGTTTGTTACACTAGTTCCCCCCACCTTTTATTCTTTGAGGAATTCTTCTCCAGGAAGGAGAAAAGAAAAATGCATTGGGAAATAAAGATGATAATAAATAATGATTTTAATAATAATAATAATAATAGTAATAAAGATGACAATAAATATACTTTAAAAAGAAATTCAATTTTAAAAAACAAAAATAGAAGAAAAATAAATGATATATGGGAAGCTATGTAGTGCAGTGGACAGAGGACTGGACCTGGAGTTGAGAAGATCCATCTACCTGAGTTCAAATCTGGATTCAGGCACTCAATAGCAGTGTGCTCCTGAGGCCAAGAGAGGTCAAGTTCTTGTGCAGATATTGCCAGTGATAATTCTGGTGTGTGTCTGAACATTGACTGGAGAGTCAGGTCAAATAGAGATGTACACATAAGATTGTGATACAAACTCTTCTAGTTTATTCTTGGATATTCAGACTTTTATGACAAAAACTTATCTCAGGAATGACATGTTAAAAGAGACCCAGCTACACAATTTCCTGGGTAAATTGACAATATTTATCCTTAGAAATCTGCAGACTTCCTTATCAGAAAAAACCTCCTACAAACACTTCCAGAGCCAGAGATTGTCCCAGGTCAGAGTTCACTGGAGAGACAACAAATCTATTTAATGAGCAAGAATACATACATATCTCTGGTGGAAAAGGTCACCAAAAATATGTGTAAATCACTATCAGGAACTAGCTCTCAACAGATTCCCCCTTCTTAGGCATGCTGAAGCTTTAGACAGTGTGTTAGGACATCTATATTTTGTCCCAGAGCAAAAAGACATTTGAGACAAATGGGAATAATACACAATATCAATAATAACACAAAGATAACAAGAAGCATGCTCACTAATAGGTTCATAAAATGAAAAGGATGAAACCTATTAACAAAGTTAAACAAATTATCAATACCTGAATCCATTTCCATTCTAAGTGCCAATGCAATATCATTAACAATGTTATGCAATTGATTTATATCCATAGTTATAGAATCATTATACCATATTCCATTCAAATGATTTTTATATTAACCCATGGAATAAGTGAAGAATTATATTTTAGAGGAGTAATATATATAGAAGAAAATCTTTAATCACATTGCAATTGTAATCTCATTTTTATTGCATCCACATTATCACATATTCATTACAGAGGTTTGTAATGCATTAATCAAATGATAAAGATCTTCATTAATTCTCTCCTGAGCCTTTAATGCTCTAGTAACATTTTCTGATAATTCTTAATATATTTAGCTTCTATTTTTTCCTTATTTCCCACTTGTACTGAAATAACTGTAAAGGTGACTGCCACAATGGTCGCCAAAACATTTAATATTCCAAACACAATGCAACTAACACATCTCTTTTGCCTAATTCTCTTTAATATCTTTTCTAAGAACTCATAAGCAGGAGACATATAGCAGACTTACCTTGGTGGGTATTATAGCAAATTTTGGTTGTCATATTGCTGAACCCAAAGAGTGAGACAGAGACCAAAATTTGATAAGACTAGAGATCTTTAATTTCCCAGGGACTGCCTTGGATGAAAAGTACCCAAATCAGACAGTACCTGAGTGTTCAAAGGATAGGGTTTTTATAGTGTTTTGAAGGGGGGTACTGAGAGCAAGCAGGATACAGAAGCAAAGACAGCAGTTAGATATATTTTCTTGTCATACTACTACAAACATATGTAAACATATGGCTAAGTATAGATGGGGGCTGGACAGAGTGGGAAAGGGTCAGGATCTTTCTGTTATGTCTAAACATGTTTTCTGAGATGGAGGGAGTCACATATTCATGAGTTTCCCACAGG
This sequence comes from Macrotis lagotis, assembly GCF_037893015.1. NCBI lineage: Eukaryota > Metazoa > Chordata > Mammalia > Peramelemorphia > Peramelidae > Macrotis > Macrotis lagotis. Next base: position 460,030,552 of record NC_133658.1, read on the forward strand.
TTTGAGGGAGTAAAAATTTACTATCTTATGGTGCCAGCTGCATCTGGGGGAAGGAGAGGCAGTTTTGGGAGAAGGCAGGAATTTTACAGATACAGCAAGATAATTAATCTAACAAGGGTGCTATGTGAATGTTAGACAAATTCTTGGTATATCCGTGACCCCCAGGGTCAAGCACTTGGGTCCTGTCAGATTACTTTCAGACCCAAAAGTGACCAGCAAAAGTTATATTTCTGAGAAGTTTCTCGAGTCCTAGGAAGGTGTCAAGGACTGCTTCCATACAGGGATTACACAAATATTGATATTTCAAATTTATGGAATATCCATGACCCCCAGGGTCAAGCATTTGGGTCCTGTCCACTTATTTTCAGACCCAAAGGCACATAGCCAAATTTATATTTCTAAGGAGTTTCTCAGGGCCCAGAAGGACATCAGGGACACCTTTCTATACAGGAATTTCACAGACATTGATATAATACTTCAATATCATGAAAACAACATTATCATCCATCACTTCCTTATTTACACATGCTCAAATAGTACAATTGTAACAGTTAAAATTATACCCCCCATTTTCTCTGATAATATAGACACTTTTGAAAGATCCTATCATGAAAGCAATATCTGGTCCTGTGCGTGCAGTCACAGATAATTTCTTTTCTGCATAAGATATTTTGCCCAACATCTTATTCCATTCCTTATACCTTATCTCATCTATTACTGCCATAGCCTTTTGTATCTCTGAATTAGCTAACCCTATTTCTGGGTATATAATTGGCTTAATATAACCTGAAATATCACATGGAATAAGTCTATCAGGAGAATCCCACACTTGTAGCAAAATGGTATGATCATAAATTCTTCTATTTGGGGTATAACTGGCAACCCAGGGTAGAAAAACGTTCATATTTGAAATCCCAAGCATGGAAATTTAAACAAAGAGGTTTTGTAGGAAATATCTTTCTATCTTCAGTACTTTCTACAAATAGAACGCCTGATATTTCTAAGGTCCTAAATGCTCCCATATTATAAATATTTGTATGATTTGATTGATTAGTTTTACTTAATTTAATACAAGGTTCAACAGTACACTTTTACAAAAATATATAGGTGTCATAGTATTTAAACCAGAAAAATTATGCCTAACTTCTCTTCTCAGCATCTCTTCTTTTAGATCTCCAGTAGGAACTTTGCTATATCCTAAATAATTTATAGTTTCCCCTATTAATACAATTTCAGTCATATTCTCTCCCCATTGTAGAGTAGTTGCCCATGGAGGGTTTTAAACATAAATTCAATGCTCAATTCCTTTTACAGTCCCCCAAATTGTTCATTAGCAATGTAAGCATCATAAATTGTCCCATAAGTCCATGTTGTGCCCTCCTCTTGCTTGGTCTATACTTCCTTCTCTTCTCTTTTCTTTTTTGATTTCTTAAATATAAGTTATTCATTTTCTGTATTACTTGATTCATCTGGTCTACATGGTCTGATTTTCCTTTCTGGTTTCCTGATACTTTCTCCATCTGTGGACAAAACAGAAGCATACCCTCAACCCCAGGTCAATAATTGATCCAGTAATTTTCGTTGTTGATGCCTTAAGGTCCTTCCATATGACCATGCCCTTCTCTTCATGTGGCATATCATTATTAAAAAATCTTTCTGCAGGTATTAATTATCATTCAATGTTAAAAAAATTCATGCCATATAAGGCAAGATTTATTCTCCTCTTTTGTTTGCCCTTTTTGCCCCCTTCTTTTGCACTTCCAGAAATCTCTTAAGATCTTTATGTTTTCTTTCTACTAAAGCTTGACCAGTGGGGTTATAGACAATGCCTGCAATATATTTTATATTGTAATATAGGCAGAATTTTTTAAATGCCATAGAAGTATACTAGGGCCATTATCTATTTTTATGGATTTTTGTATCCCTGCAATAGAAAAACAATGGAATAAATGATCAATAACACGCTGTGTAGCCTCTGAACTTTGTGCTGTTGCCATTGTATATGAACTAAATGTATCCACAGTAACATAAATGAATATCATTTTACCAAAAGATGCATAATGAGTCACATCCATCTGCCACAATTCATTAGGAACCTGTCCTCTAGGATTCTTAGAATAATTTGGAGGGGTAGGTAAATATGGAATGCATAGTTGACAGGATAGTACTATATTCCTAGCTTGCTCTCTGGTGAATTTAAATTCTTTCCTTAGTAAAGAGGCATTCAGGTGAATTTTTGTGAGACTATCTAGCTTGCTCTTCTACTAAAATTATAAGAAGTGGAAGGGTTAATTGATCAGCCCTTTGATTACCTTCATATATAGGCCCAGGCAATCCAGTGTGGGAATTTATATGTTCAATAAAAAAGGATTATATCTATCTCTTATAGATATTCTTGTAACTCTTTAAAGAGTTAATATAATTCTTCATCAGTGCTGTTTAATGAAAGCTGTTTCTGTGCATCTGACCACATGATAACTAAACTTAATATATGTAAAAATGTTAAGGGTTTGTAGTTATTCTTTTAATACCATTAATTGGGCATATAATTTGTTCTTTTGTTTTGATATAAAAGGAGTTTTGTAATTTCTTTTCTATTATTGCATTTATGCTTGGATCTACAGGTCTAGAATAAGGTCCATCACATTGTTTAAAAAATTCAGGAAACTTGGGGCAGCTAGGTGGCGCAGTGGATAAAGCACCAGCCCTGGAGTAAGGAGTACCTGGGTTCAAATCTGGTCTCAGACACTTAATAATTACCTAGCTGTGTGACCTTGGGCAAGTCATTTAACCCCATTTGCCTTGCCAAAAAAAAAACCTAAAAAAACTTTCAGGAAACTCGGAAGTTCATAACTTTGGGCATTTCCCCCATTACCTCTACAAAGCAATCAATCATTAACTCCAGACTTTGATATCATTACAATAAAATACCTTATACTGACAAACTAGATCATATAACTTTTCAACATCTTGCTCATTATGTAACTATGGGTTACATAATTTTCAATTTCCCAATCATTTTTCAAAGCCTCTCACAGTTATTTAGTATTATTGGAAATAATTGCAGTTAAGCTATACTTCCCAATACAACCTTCTTCTAAGTTTACCATTTTTGCTTCTTTAAAATTAAACATTAAATGCTTAACTTACATGAAACATGCTAACATCTCCTTCTCTTAAAGTTAACCTTATAACTAAACATCTGTAACACATAATATCTTTCACATCTCTGTTTTATAAGCTTATTTTTCTCTTGTTCAAATGCACTCCTATTTTCAAAAAGGAAATAAGATTCTATGAATTTAGTTTTATATATATAATAATTTCAAAAACTCTAATGCAAAACTTTTACCAATTCCAGGGTTACAGGATACCTATATAATTTCTTCTTCTTAAATAACAAATATTAAATAAGTTACTTTGATCTTACATATAAATATTCCCTTTAAGAAACACTAGATGGAAGAGCACAGTTTTTCACAATCTCTCTGGGCCAAAAGACCTTGAGAGAAATAACCTTGTTGGCAAGGTATTCTCCAATTTTCTTATAACAAATCTTTACAAAAGTGATGGATGATACTTTAATTCAATCATTGTTTGTTATCGTAACAAAATCTTAACATTTCAAAAAATTACCTGACTCTGTTCTTATACAAAGTTTACTAATTCTACATAACACATTTCGATTTAATATATATTCCTTTTACTCCCTAAAACTCTATAATACATAAAAATTTCTTGAGACCAGATGTTTCTAAAATCCCTTTTTATGATTACAAGATTTTCTTTATAGTTCTCTTAATAATCTTATAAATTCCAAACTCATATTCAAAATCACCTTAAATTATTTTCCTTTTCAAAATACAAAAGTTTGCAAATCCTTCTTTTCTGTGTCAGTGCTGTTCTAACTTCTCAGTGTTCTAACTTAAAAAAGCTTTCTATCCTTACTGATAAAATGATGTTCTGGGAATTAGAGATTCCTCACATTTTGAGATAGCAAGATAGTAAACATTAATTATTTACCTTTATTGTTTATCATTCCTTGCTCACCCCCCAAATTTTTTATATTATATATATATATATACATACATATATATTTGACATGCTAATTAAGACCAGCCCAAAAATAATTTTAGGGACAATTTCAATTTCTTCTAGGTCTCTTATAAGTATAATTTGCCAAATCAGTAAGTAAAATTCTATTAGTCTATCAGACCAGAAAAGAGACAATAGAAAATAAGAGAAAATAATAAAACCCCTTCTCCACCAAAAACAACATGATTTTCAGGAAATTCTCCTTTTTTTGGCGTCAATCATGAATTTTGGAAAAAAAGATGTAATTTTGAAAAGAGAGAGAGAATGGAAAGATTGGCCAATCAGAACTCAGAGAACAGCATGTCTGAGAGACAGCTGAGAGCTTCTCTCTTGCCTGTATTTTAAAGCAAACACATATAGTCACTTAAACAAAGGCAGAGCATTTAGAACCAGAGAGGCCCCCCAAATCCAGGGAAACCCCACCCTACTCTCCTTTTAAACATTACACAAAGACAAAAACCAACAGGATACCAGATAAATGCACACACACTGGCAGGAACACAAAAGAAACATCCACCAAAGGTGACAAATCTCCAAGAAACCAGAGGAAAAATGCAGAGAACATTCCATTTTTCACAATACATTTTTCCATTCAAAGGTTTTGATATCTAACACTTCTTGATTTTAACTATAAATAATTATAACTTTTGAGAAGGCAGTCACTCAAAACTCCCTCAGCCTAATTGGAATATCCCCTATCCCCTTTCAGCTTCGGATAAACCAAATAACTTTTTTTTTTTAGGTTTTTGCAAGGCAATGGGGTTAAGTGGCTTGCCCAAGGCCATACAGGTAGGTAATTATTAAGTGTCTGAGACCGGATTTGAACCCAGGTACTCCTGACTCCAGGGCCTGTGCTTTATCCATTGCGCCACCTAGCCGCCCCTCCAAATAACTTCTTTTTCAAAGGAACAGCCCTAAATCTTTTCTGGAAGGGGAATATTCTATTTTTAAGTCCTCAATTGTCCCATTATTTCCTGTAATAATCAAATTGTGTACTTTAAAATGAACCTGATTATCTTGTCTTTCTGAAATTTACTTCTTCAAAACTTCCTTAATGCCAAATAGCATTTCTTTTGTAATTGTTTATTTAACACATACCTTTCTCATCTAAGAATACTTACTGTCACTTTCTCTGTTTCTATAACTTCAAATAAATTCCCTTTTTAACATTTTTAACATTTTATTTTGTTTTGTTTTATTTTATTTTATCAAGTCTTCATGAAACAATTTTCTCTCTCTTATCTAGTGCTTTTTCTTAATTCCTTTCTCAGTTAACTTCAAGATCTAGATAAACAAACCATGAGGAAACAAGCTTCTGATCTCTCACACCCCTTTGAACTGCTTGTTGCAGCCTAGCAAGAAATTGTGCAAAAATCTTCATTTGCTCCTTGTTTTATTTTTTGCAAATGGAGTACTGCTTCCTTCTTTTTTCAGGCAATCTCAGTCATGCCCATTTTTCAGCAATGGATATTTGCTGATATGCTTGTAAGCTGTACCCAGTTTGTTTACTTACTTTTGCCCATGGACCAGTGCTAGAGAGCATTTCAAATGTTGTTCTTTACCCTGCTGCTTCATTTCTTTTAGTCTGACTAGTACAATTCTCAAAAACTTCAGTTTTCCATATTAAGTAATCTCCGGGTGTAAGAGTAGTTTTTGCTATCTTAGTCCAATCTTCTCGGGCTAATATTTGTCTAATATTTCTATCATAGTTAAAACATAGGCTATTATTTGTTGTTGAGTTTAATTCTTTAAATGTTTTAAAATTTAAATTATCATATTCTCTCAAAACAATCCTTGGAATCTTTGAATCAGGTCTCTCAAGCACGGGAAAAGAGAACAATAACTCTCTCATGTCCCATGGAATTTCCTCTACTTTATCTATTGCTTTTTGAGCAACATTTACATGCCCCTTATTTCTGTTAACATTTTCTTCTTCAGACCATAAAGGAGCAGAAGGTAGGTTATCAAAGTTAAGAGGAAGTAGCATTGAAGGTAAAATCCACCATTCTTTTTTACCCTTATCTTCCTGCTGAATATACTTTTAATATACTCTGAGCCAAAGGAACATCTCCAGGTGGAGTCAGACAGATTTTTAAAATGTTCTGCAATGAAAAGACTCCTATAGGAAATGCTTCCTGACCTTCCCGTTTAAAATGTTCACTCATCTGCTTCCCGACAGTTTTCCATTTTTCAGTACTTAATTACTCCTTCTTCTGGAAACCAACATTTTTAGATACATTCATTAAATTCTTCTAATTGTTTTGTTGTTGTTATTAACAAGCCTCTTTCTTTAACTACCTGCTTTAGCACTTTCACATAATGTCCTCTATTCTTAGACTATCCCTGTCCCATTTTTATGTTCTCTATTTTAGACCTGATGAAAAAAAAAATTTACCTCAATGCCTGCTGTTCCTTTAGAGCACTCTTTCTTTGACCCACAGGATGTTGAGACAATGTCTTTCCTTTCAAGACTGATTCCCCTCCAGGTTCATCCCATTTTGGGCATCAGTTATCACCAGTGATAATTCTGGTGTGTGTCTGAACATTGACTTGAGAGTCAGGTCAAACAGAGATGTACACATAAGGACATGATACAAACTCTGCTGGTTTATTCTCGAATACTCAGACTGTTATAACAAAAACTTATCTCAGGAATGACAGGTTAAGAGACCCAGTTACGCAATTTCCTGGGTAAGTTGACAATATTTATGCTTAGAAATCTGCAGACTTCCTTATCAGAAAAGCCTCCTACAAACACCTCCAGAGCCACAGATTGTCTCAGGTCAGAGTTCACTGGAGAGACAACAAATCCGTTTAATGAGCAAGAATATATACATATCTCCGATGGCAAAGGTCACCAAAAGTATGTGTAAATCACTCTCAGGAGCTAGCCCTCAATATCCAGGGTCACAGAACTAGTGAGTATCTGAGACAGAATTTGAATTCAAGTCTTCTGACTTCCAAGTCTTGATCTCTATCCACTTCAAGCTGCCTACATATAATCTAAGTTAGAAAACACCTTAGAAAGCATCTAGTTCTTCATCTACACCTTGACCTCCAAACCCTTGATCCCTCAAGGCCATTTTCCTTGTACAAAATATGACCTCCTGGGGGCGGCTAGGTGGCGCAGTGGATAGAGCACTGGCCTTGGAGTCAGGAGTACTTGAGTTCAAATGTGACCTCAGACACTTAATAATTACCTAGCTGTGTGGCCTTGGGCAAGCCACTTAACCACATTGCCTTGAAAAATCTAAAAAAAAAAAAAAAAACTAAATATGACCTCCCAACTTTACCTGGGCCCTCACTTCTGATAGATAATCCTACTGTACCTTTCCTATCAACTCTCTATCCTACTCTCCAAACTTTTTCATCCTCCCTCAAATCTCCCATAGCTCTTCCTTCCCCCTTCCCTCATACTTGAGATCCTTGCCTCATATTTTACTGGAAAAAAACCAAAGCTATTTACCATGAGATCTCTCTGATCTCCTCTTACTTATCTCCTGTCACTTGGATGCTTTCTACCATTATCTCTCCCTTTACCCCATTTCACATGATGAAGTGGCTTTACCTTTTGCCAAGCCAACATCTCTACTTGTTTAAATGACCCCATTCCATCCCATCTCTTCCAACAGATTGCCTCCCTCTGTCATTACCACTCTATTGCTTATTTTCAATCTTCCCTCTCTACAGGCTCATTCCCTGTTAGCTACAAACATACCCATATCTCCCCCATCCTGAAAAAAAGTCCTCACTTGATTCTTCCATCCTTGCTAACTATTGTCCTGTATCTCTAGTACCCTTTGTAGCTAAAAATCCTTAAAAAGGCCATTTACATTCTGTGCCTCTAGCATCTTTTCTCTGACTTTGCCCTTACAATTCAGCTTTCAGCCTTGCCATTCCACCAAAATTATACTCTCCAAAGCCATCAATGATTTCCTAAATGCCAAATTCAATGACCTTTTTCTCCTTGACACCTCTGTAGCCTTTGACATTGATGATTACCCTCTTTTCCTTTATATTTCTCTTCTCTTTTGGTTTTTGGAGCACCAATCTCTCCTGCTTGTCCTCCTATCTATTTTACCATTCATTCTCTGTCTCACATCTCCAACTGCTTTTCAGATATCCCAACCTGGATGTCCACTAAACATCTTAAATTTAACATGTCCAAAATTGAATTCACTAATTTTCAGCGTAAACCCTCACCCCACCCTTCTTCCTTTCAAGTACTGTAGAAGGAAACACCATCCTCCCAGTCCAGCAGGCTTGCAACATAAGAGTCTCCTGGACTCCTTGCTACCTATCACCCCTTCCCTATCTTCTAATTTGTTGCCAAGGCCTATCAATTGTATAAGTCCCCTTCTCTCCTGTGACATTGTCACCCCATCTAATACAGGTTCTCATCATCTCATGTCTGGACTGTTGCAATATCCTGCTATTAGGTTAGCTATCCTCAGGTCTCTCCCCCATTCCAATCCATCTTCCATTCAGTCACTAAAATGATTTTCTTAAGTATAGGTCTGATCATTTCACTTCCTGACTCAATAATCCAGTGTTCCCTATCTGGAGGATCAGATACAAAAACCCTTCCTAACTTAGCCCCTTCTTAATTTTCCAGTCTTCTTATACCTTATTCCCAATCACTAACTGAACTAGTGATAATGGCCAACTTGCTGTTCCACAAACAAGACTGTCAGCTTTGGGTATTTTCTCCAGTCATTCCTCTTGCTTGGAAATATTCTCCTCAGTTTGCCTTATATGCTTCTCTGGCTCCCTTTATTTAAGTCCAAACTAAAATCCCATCTTTTACAGAAAGTCTTTCCCATGTCCTCTTAATTCTAGAGATTACACTCTATTAGTTATTTCCTATTTATCTGGCATATAGCTTGTTTGTATATATTTGTTTACTGTTATCTCCCCCCTTAGGGGGCATCCCTCCTTAAGGATAGGGACCATCTCTTGTCTCTTTTTGTAATCACAGAGCTTTGCATAGAGCAAATACTTAATAAATGCTTATTGCTTGATAATGATTGTTGGATATATATTAAACACAATGGTTATTTTTCTCTTTTACTTACTCATCCTTTCTCTGTTCCTTCCTTCCCCTCCTCATTCTTCATCTTTTCCTTCCTCCAATTTCATTCTTTCTTCTTCTCTTTTGTTCATTTCTCCCCTTCCCTTCTTCCTCTTTCCCTCCTTTTCATCCTTTTCTTCCTTCCTTCATCCCTCTCTCTCTTTTCTCCCCATCTCCCTTACTTGTCTCTGTCTCCTTTCTCTCCTTTTCCTTTCTTCATCCTCCCTTCCTTTCCTATTTGCTTTCTCCTTCCCTTCCTGCCTTCCTTCTTTCTTTCTGTCATTTACCTGAGGGCCTTCAGAATTCAGAAAGTCCCCATGGCTTCAGAAAGGACTGAGGAATGGTTGATGTATATTTGCTACCCAACAATTCCAGGAGAAATGTTAGGAGCCGAACAAGTCTGTATACAACATTTGTAGATCTGACCAAGGTCTTTGATATCCTCAGTTGTGAGGTCTTATGTGTCTTGTGTTCTCTCTCTCTCTCTCTCTCTCTCTCTCTCTCTCTCTCTCTCTCTGTCTTTGCAAGGCAATGAAGTTAAGTAATTTTCCCAAGGTCACACAGCTAGGTAATTATTAAGTGTCTGAGGCTAGATTTGAACTCAGGTCCTCCTGATTTCAGGGCTGCTCTGTCCACTGTACCACCTAGCTTCCCCAGTCATGAGGGCTTATGGAAAATTATGTAGGACAAATAGGTGGCACAGTGATTAAAGCAGAATTGAAATAGCTCAAAAGAAACTCAAGATGTACAAATTTAAAGAATCCACATCAAATGTTCATATGAACTATTCATGATTGACTTGTGGTAGAGCATTCTGAACTCATATTAGTCTGATCAAACACACTGTAACTTGACTCTAACATAGTGATGTTATTTTGATCTTCAAGAATAAAGGACAATCTATACATAAAATATTTATCTCTTGTTTTTTTATTTTCAATCAATCAATAATGATTCATCTTTCTATGGATCATTAAGGTTTACAAAAGACAGGTAGGTGGTACAGTCAGACCTGGAGTCAGAAAGACTTGAGTTCAAATCTGGCTTCATATATTATTAGTTATGAAACCCTAGACAAGTCACAACCCAGTTTACCTTAGTTTCCTCATCTGTAAAATAAGCTGGAAAAAGAAATAGAAAAAAACTCCAGCATCTTTGCCATGAAAACCCCAAATAGGGTCATGCAAAATCAGATATGACTGAAATGACTGAACAATAAAAAAGTTTACAAATCTCAAAGAGGGAGGGAATGCAATGTTATCCTCAATTTACAGATGACACACTTTCTACTAAAGTGAGGACACATCTTGTTTGCTAACTTTTACCAACCTGTTATCTTCATGAAGTGTGACTTTACATGGAGAAACTCCTCAAGGGAGAAGAGAGGCAAGTTTACAGTTTACCTTCTGAGTTCTAAGGCCTATTTTCATTACTTTATAAAATGCAAAATGCTAAAAGGATAGTAGAGGATAATCAAACAGTGTGTACTCATTCAGCCTCAAGACACAGCCTCAGTGACACAGAAGAACACTGCCATCTTTTGGGCCAGACTTCACTCTCTAAATAGCATCTTTTTCTGTGGTAGCTCTAGGGACAGGACCAGTGGGACTGAGAGGTTGGCCCTTCCTGGCATTCCAAGTGAGAACTGGCTCACAGTCACTATCTAATTAGCTCAAAATTAACCCTGACTACACCCCACACAGAAAAGACAATCTGGATCCAGCTTCAGGTCCCACATGATAGACAGGAAGAAACCCCAAATAGCCCCACTGAATCATGAACTGAGATTGTCAAGACAACAGAGTTTGGTTTGAACTTTACCCAACTGGGTATTTTTACCCCATTCAGCTCTTGCTTCTACCATCTAATCTCATAGATTCATAGATTTTTAAAATTTGACTTTAAAGATCATCTCATCCAAATACCCTATTTTTATAAATGGGGAAATTAAGGCACTTAATTTAAATGACTTACCCAAGGTCACACTTAGGGCCCTCTGATGGAATCCAGTAGACTTTCTCCTACAACTAGAAATTTAAGGTACCTATTTAGTATTCTTGGTGCTCTAGGACCTTTCTCCATCTCTGTAGTGGAAGCAGGACAAAAGTTAGATATTCAATTCAATTCACTTCAATATAGGAATATATATTAAAGGCCAACTGAGGACAGAATCCAGTATTAGACACTTAAAAATACAAAAATTAAATAAATTCTGGCAAAGGTGATCAGACACACAGAGAAATGATATCTGTCACCCCTGCCATCTGTGGCAATCTGCCATAACAGAGACCATTCTCTGGGTCTCTCTATCCCTTTTCAGCTCTGGAAGCTTAAATCAATAGAAGTTGTCATTGTTACTAGAAAACATCTACTTCCCAAATGCTCCACTCACTATCTCAGTAACTTTCCAAACCAACATATCTTGGTTTATATAGATTTGGTATATAAAGAAGGCAGCTCTTAGATTTGAAGTCAGAAAGTCCTGAATTCAAATGTAACACAGCCCCTTATTTGCTATGTGATCCTGGGAAAGAGACCTTAATTGTTTCATCTGTAAAATAGGGATACCTACTTTCTAGGGTTTTATGAGATAAAATGAGATATTTGTAAAACTCTCTGGAAATCTTAAATCACTATATAATTTTTTCACAATTGATATTTTATTTTTCCAATTTCATGCTATGAAAGTTTTTCAACATTCATTCACATGCATATTTATGAGTTACAAAATTTCCTTCTACACTCCTTTCTACCCTCCTCCCTTCATATACATTTGTATTTAGCATGTGTATATAGATAGATTAGTCCATTTCTGGATGAGGATTTAGGACTAAGAGAAAAGAAAGAAAACCATGAGATAGGAAAGAAAATCATAAGAGAAATTTTTTAAAAAGTGAACATAGTGTTCATTCAGATTCTGTAGGTTTTTCTTTATTTTGTTTTTCTTCATCTGAATGTGGATAGCATTGTTTATAACAGGTGTTCCAGGATTGTCCTAGATCTCTGACCTCCTGAGAGTAGCTGTATCCATCAAGGATGATCAACTCACAATGTTGTTGTTAATGTGTAAAATGTTCTCTTGGTTCTGCTCCCTTTGCTCAGCATTAATTCCTATAATTAATGCCATGCTTCTCTAGAGTCTGACTATTCAGGGTTTCTTATAGAACAATAGTATACTACTCCCTAACATTCATATAGTTACCATAACTTGTTCATCCCATCAATTTCCGATCTTTGTCACCACAAAAAGAGCTGCTATGGAATATTTTGGAATATATAGGACTTTTCCCATTTTTTAGACTTTTTTATTTTATATAATTAAAATAATAATGAGTAAAATACTTTTCCCATTTTTTTAGATTTCTTCAGGATATAGGCCTAGTATTGGTATTGCTGGGTCAAATCAGTTTCATTGCTCTTTGGCATAGATCTATATTGTTCTCCATAATGGTTGGATCAGTTCATAACTCCACCAATAAACACTATATAAATATTAACTATTTTTCTTATTGGGGGAAGTTAGATGTCGTAATGGATGGAACACTAAACTTGGAATGGACTTGGAACTCATCTTCATGAATTCAAACCCAGTCTCAGAAACTTAGTAATTGTGTGACCCTAAATCACTTAATCCTGTTTGCCTCAGTCTTCTCATCTGTAAAGTGAGCTGGATAAGGAAATGGCAAACTTCTCCAGTATCTTTGCCAAGAAAACTTCAAAGGAAATCATGAAAAGAACTGGAACAGCTGAAATGAGTAAACAAAAATTTATTGTTGTTATTTAAGGTTGGATATGGGAAATATTTCAATACCAAGAGCAGAGCATCTAATTGTGGGGAAACTTTGAAAGAATTGTTGGCTATAGAATTGACACTAAATTGATTACTCTGTTTTATAAGGAGAACTAAGAAAAATATAAACTCAAATACACATGTGCAAATAAAAAGATCACTAAAAGGAAGTAAACAATAAAGATCTTGGGGAAATTCTTAAATAAATTAAATAAATTTCCTACCTTGGAGAAAGGTTGTTAATATAGACCATTTCTGCACTAAATGCTTTTATTTAATTATTTTTCTTTGGTACAAGGTACAGTTCACCCTGGAAGGAGAGCAGGAGGTGACTAGGATATAAAACCAAAAAGTGCATTTTTAAAGAGTTTAGCATATATATTCTTTTTTACCCTGCCCAACTACATGCTAAAACAATTTTTAAAAAAGTTTTTTAAAGTTTGGATTTGCAAATTCCTTCCTTTCCTCCCTTCTTCCCACCCTCTCCACCCCAATGGTAAGCAGATATAAGTAATGTACAATTATGTCCATATTATGTCCATTTCCCTGTTAGGCATTTTGTACAAGAAATTCAAATAAAAGAGAAAGAATGAAAGAAAGAAAATAAAAAAATAGCCTGCTTCAGACTGTATTAGTCCTTTCTCTGGAGGTAGCTAGTTTGCTTCATCATTTATCTTTGAGATTGTCTTAGATTATTATATTGTTGAGAATAGTTAAGTCTTTCATAATTCTTCAAACTATTGCTGTTACTATGTACAATGTTCTCTTGGTTCTATTCACTTCACATTGCATCAGTTCATGTAAGTCTTTCTAGGTTTTTCTGCAATCATTCTACTTGTTATTTCTTAAAGCACAATAGTATTAAGTTGATATAAATATTTTTCCCTTTTCTGGATGTCAATAAAGTACGTTTGAAAATAAGTTCATCAGGGCGGCTAGGTGGTGTAGTGGATAAAGCACTGGCCTTGGAGTCAGGAGTGCCTGGGTTCAAATCCGGTCTCAGACACTTAATAATTACCTAGCTGTGTGGCCTTGGGCAAGCCACTTAACCCCATTTGCCTTACAAAAAAAAAAAGAAGTTCATTGCCTGCAAAGAGAAGAGGTCAGAAAGAGAAGAGGTCAGGAAGAAAAGAGATTGGGGGAGGGGTGTCTCTTTGACTAAGGACACAAATGTAGAGGGCCAGCCCCAGGGAGTGATATTCACATATCCTTGGTGATCTCCTTCATCAAAGGTATGCATGGATAATTGCTCATTGTATGGATCCGTTGGCTCACCAGAGAACCCAGACCTAGGATAATCTGTGGCTCCAGGATGGTTGTAAAAGTTTTCTTTGATAGAGAATCATGCATTTTTCTAAGAACAAATATTTTAAATTTACCCAGGAACTGGGTCTCTTTTAACCTGTCATTCCTGAGATAAGTTTTTGCTATAAAAAGTCTGAGTTTCCAAAAATAAAGTTGGTAAATTTTCACTTCCCGACCTTTCGTGTTTGGATATGTGTGTCTACCTGACCTGACTCTTGGAAATTCATGTCCAGACCCACACCAGAGCTATTGCAGGTGATACACCAAAGCATCCCAAGATGTGAATAATTATGAGAATTTGCACAATTTATAAGTCTGTATGTGTAGCTAAGCAAGTTATCCTTCCCATAGAATATAAGTTCCTTAAGGATAGGGACTGATTCACCTTTATTTTTCTATCTCCATCACCCAACAAATACATAATTCAGAAGACATTTAATAAATATTGACAATTGATTAGTGATTTCATCATTGAATATTTTCCTGGCCATCTGGGTGTGTATGTGTGACTGAGGACCTATGCTCTATGTGCATAACAAAGATGGGAAATTCTAGGAAATTCTGGGATTTATGGAACAGTCATATTATTAAGTCAAGTATTTATCAATTATCAATAACTCTCTACAATCTGTCAAATAGTACCAGGAAGACTCCAGGGATACAACTCTGATTTAAGGGTTCCATGCTAGGCCTAAAGTACAGCAAGCATCACACCATAACCTAAGTCCCAGCCAAATAAGATGCAGTCATTCATATGTTAATGCGAAAGAGTAAATCCCAAATGCTTGTGCTGAGAAAAGTGAGAAAGGCCAAACTGCTGACCTGTATATGATCTCTGAAATCAGTATCTTTCTCAGCCTGAAAGAGAACTGGAATCAATCAGCCAGGGATAAAATGCCCACCTTCCTTGAGTTTTTACCACTAAATGATTAAAAACTGAAAACATTAGTGTGATATAGTCTTAGAACAAAGAAAGAATATGGAAAGAACACCATTTCTAGAGTAAGAGATTCTGGGATGCTTACTACCTATATTACCTTGGGTAAGTCATTTAACCCTAGGGGATTATGCTATGATCTTTAAGGTCCTTTTCAGATTTAAGTTTCTGATCTCTCACCAGCATAGAATCCTTCTTTAGATACTTACTAGTTGTATAAATAATTTGACATGAGACAAATAATTCAGAAAAATGTCTGAATGAATTTCTCACTGGCAAAATAGGGGTAATAACAGGACCTATGTCACCCGGTTTTTGAAAAGATCAAATGAGATAATGCAAATAGATTTCTTTGAAGAGAGGGGGGAGCTAGGATAATCTAAAGGAAGATGTCCCACAGTGAGCCAATCCATCAGGTGAAGATAATTGTGATCTGTGAAGATTTCAACCTCACACCTTTCTCAGAGATAAAGGCAAGAGGACTGAGACTTCTACCAGTTACTCATTTTAGCAATGTGTAGAGGTTAAAATAGAAAAAGAGACAAAAATGCATCAGGGTTCATGAATAGAGAGAGGATAGGATAAGATGAGTGAAAAGGCTGTACTGAGAGGGTATGGGGTATAGGAAAAGGTCTTTGTTACCTGCCTTCCTAGAACTAATGAAATGAGGTAATCCTACTTGACAGATGCCTGGCTAAATAACCATGTGATGGGGAAACTTATCATCTCCCAAATACAATATGCCCCTTAAACTTACCCCATTTCTGTTGAGGCCACCAACATCTTCTTAGGCACCTAGATTTCAAACCTCAAGATCATCTTTGACTCTTTCCACTCTTTCACTCTTATAATCCAATCTGATATTTAATCTTGTCAATTTTACTTTCACAACATCTTTCATATCTATTCAGTCTTCTCTACTCATAAAATTACCTCCTACTAATATTTCATGAACATCCTAAAGTGGAGTGACTATCCCTTTTCTCTGACTGCTATTTATTCAATTTCCTCATTCTTTCTCCTCCAAAGTACTAAGGTAATAAAAAATATGTTCTATATTTCCAAATTAATATTATAATTGCAACATCTCCTTCATTAATTAATCAATTAGTTATGAGTCCCCCCCTCCAGTTTCTCAAATATTGATTATTTAATAAACTGGAGCAGTTTTCTCCTGAAGTTTGCTTATTGCTCTTTATCTATCAACTCCTTAATTTCCTATACATAAGTAAGCATCAAAGTCACTAACTATATGTTTAGAAGTTTAGCAAACAATAAGTTAAAGACATAATTACTTAAAATACTTGAGCTTTAAGAAAAACTACAGCAAAATTAACATTTGGTCATCACTACAACTGTATACTTTCCCTCAGTTCTAGAAATGGTATCCCACCATTCATTTTTCTCAGGATAATAATCAAATTTTCTTTTCAGGAATTCTATTCATATTATTTCATGTTTTAAGAGATAAGCATTAAAATCAGTACTCTCTTTTTTCTACCCTTTCTTCAGCTATCAAAGTTAACAGTTTCTCTAGAACCAAAAGTAAACACGCAGACTTCTCACAAGACACTTGTTAGAATAATAGTTAAATTATAACTCCAAGATTTCATTGTCTCTTAAAAATACAGTAACTCTACAATCTTAGAGGGAGAAGTTGTTGAAGCTCATACTATCATTGCAATAAGCATTACTTGGTTTCACCCACCTCAAGTCACTCCCTTCTCCAATCCTTCCTCCACTTTGCTGCCAAATTGAATTTTCCTAAAGAGCTACTTCAACTCCAGTGACTTCCTCTTATTTCTAGGATCAAATCTGCACTCCCCTATTTGGCATTTAATAACTTTCATAAACTGACCCCAATTTACCTTTCTAGTTTATTTTAATCACTCCCCTCTGTATATACTATAGTCCAGTCCATTCACACAAGATGCTCTATCTGTGTCTGTGCTATTGTACTAGCCATACCCCATATGGGAAATGCTTTCTCTCTTTCTACTCTTAGAATTCCTTACTTCCTTCAAGGTTCAGCTCAAACACTAGTTTATACATAAAGCCATTTCTGAACTCCTAACTCTTAGTGCCTTCCCCATTCTCCCCAAGTGGTCTTGTATTTATTTAAGTATCCATGAACATCTCTTCTTCCTATACTTTGTAAGCTCCCTGAGGGCAAAGACTATTTCATTGCTGCTATTTAATCTCAGTGCCTAGCATGGTCCCTGGAGCACAGAAGGCATATAATAAATGCTTTTTGATTGGTTGTTGATTTTTTTTATTTGCTTCCCCAGATTCCTGCATATTAAAGGTACCTAATAAATGCATGTTGAAGTAAAAATGTTATATTTCCTCTCCATGTTAACCTCCATCCTGGCCTCCCTTAGTATCTACCAACTTCCTCTGTCATGAGGGATAACTATCACAGACTATCATCCCCAGGGTTCCATTGCCATGGCACCCCCTCTTTTCCCCTTAATAAGCTATCATGGAGTAGATTCCAGAATGTGTAGAATAAAACTTTTTGTTCCTCTACTTTCTATATGGGGGATGAAGTGGGTCAGACTGTCTTCTGCAACATTCTCCCCCATTTCCATTCAATTAAATATGCTTTGGCAACAGGAATGCACAACTATTCTTATAGTCACTCATTTAGCACATTTAAGAGAGTCAAAAACAGCTTCCTATCTCTCTAGTACAGCTTTGTGCAGCCTCTAGTACCATTAACATTGAAGACTAATGCAGTGGTATTCTCTAAAGTCACATGATATCCATATTCAGTCAGACATTGGCATTCAAACTCCAGGCAGCAAAGCTCTAGGCAGTACTTCAATTCCCCCACTGCCATTCAGCCATATTTCCACTGCTACCCAAGTGCTGTTGACAAATAAATCAGTTTGGATTCATAATAAAACTGATGATGCTTGTCTGATAGATCTGGAGGGAGGTGGGGAAGAAACTCAATTATCTGACTCTCTCTGCTTCCTTTTGAAACAGATGTTTGAGAGGGTGAGTAAAGTATGTCATATAGTTTGAAACAGTTATGATCACACTCCTCACTTCTAGTGCACCTAGATCTGCATTGAAAATTTGGTGGTTTTGGTTTCCTGTCTCCAAATCCAAGATTGATTTTCAAAATTGTTGCCCTGATAATGATTCTGTTCCTCTGATGAAAATATAGAAATGAACTGAAATGTGTATGGCCCCCATTTGTTTACTGCTCCTTTCATTTAAAATAAAAGGATGGAGGGAAGGAGTATGAAAGAATGTGAAATGAGAGTTGGGAGATCTACATTCTATTTAGCTTAACAAACAGCTATTATGTGTGTTTACCTCTGAGGGGAGAGGGATGGGAAGGGAGCTGGGTAGAAAAATGTATAAAATATTTATGTCACAAGTAGATGAATCTTGAAAAGCTTTTTATTACATGAAATTGGAAAAAATAAAATAAATTATCAATTTAAAAAAAGAATTTATGTGAAAAGTTCTCTAGTCCCATCTCTACCATGAATTTGCTGGGTGACCTTGGAGAGTTCCTTTTTACTCTCTGAACTGTAGAACTGAAAGAAAAGAGTACTTTCAAATGTGACCTGCCTTGAGAAGTTGTGGGTTTTCCTCACTGAAAGTTGGTCTTCAAGTAAAGATTGGATGGACCACTTTTTAAGTGGGGTTTTCTAGGCAAAGAAAAAAATAGGGGGAAAAAATCTATCCATTGTGCTACCTAACTGCCCTAATTCTGGAAAGTGGAAAATAGGAGACCCTTTCAGAATCAATTAGCATGGAATTTTTTGAAAATCCAATCACCTACTAGTTGACCAAAAATGTTTATTCTCCAAATCAAAAGATTTTGTGTTGTTTAGGGATTATTATTGCTATTGCTCTGTTTTGCTCTGTTATTATTACTATGTGTTTTGGTGAATTTGGGCTGTTTGTTTTAGAAATGAACTGAAATGCGTATGGCCCCTATTTGTTTTCTGTTCCTTTCATTTATAATAAAAGGATGGAGGGAAGGAGTATGAAAGAATGTCAAATGTCAATCACTCAAATAAATGTGTTCTCCCATTCAGAGCTTATCTAGCACCTTATGCATTATTCAGTTCTTCTATCTCTGCTCTCATATCGACCTTTCTAGTCTTTCTATGCTGCCTAGAAAGATCTTGGCTGATTGCAAACATTAAATCATTCATTAATCAATTCATTAATTAATTCATTAAATTATCCATCCAGCATTCCCCTTCCTGTCAGGAATACCCACCAAATATCTTTAGGTAAATTGGCTGGACACTTGCTTTTCACAGGAAAAGTCTTGTCCTTACTTTCTAAAGTGACAGACAGCCCACCACTATGGCATACAAATAGCTGTTTCTAGGGTTAAAACAACTTTCCATGCCTAAGGTCAGACCTTTGGAGTTATGAACCCTGGATTAGATGCTCTTCCCCCATGGTTAGCCAGCAGAAGAGGCCACAGGGTCTCTATCTCCATCCTCTGCAATCTCTCTGTTTTCAGCTCTCTACTTTTCTTATCAAGGACTACTCTGATCCCTTCCATTGCTGTTGTTCAGTCATGTCTGAATCATGAACAAATTTGGGATTGTGTTGGAAAAGACACTAGACTTGTTTGTCATTTCCTTCTTCAGTTCATTTTACAAATAAGAAACTGAGGCACAGTTAAGTGACTTGCCCAGGGTCACATGGTAAGTTTCTAAGACCAGATTTGAACTTAGGAAGATGGGTTTTACTGATTGTTCTCTCTACTGAAACACATAGCTAACTGCCCAGACTCTTCTATAACTCTCTATTAAGACAAATTCAATAATTTGAGGGAATGTGACATAGTGAATAAATTCCTGAATTTGGAATCACTGGACCATGGTTCAGTATCTAAGTTGGCTACTACTACCTATGTGATGTGGGGCAAATCAATTAACCTCTCAAGATGTCAGTTTTCTGATTTGTTTGTAAACTATCAATCATCAATTTCTTGGCAAAAATCCTGAAGCAGTTTATCATTTCCTTCTCCAGATTCCAAGTATGGGGGATAGCTTGTACAGTGCCGTGGAAGTAGGAGGTGCAGTATAAGGTGATAGGATGTTGTGTATGTGAGGAAGGAAACCATTTTGACCACAATACAAGAAGAGCAGTAATAATCTAGAAAAGGAAGGTTTGAGAATTTGCATTTTATCCTAAAGGGACATTTTTACCTCCCTGATGTAATGGTCTTAAAAAAATGAAGGACAAGCATATTTATTAAATTGGAGAGGGAAGATACCTGAGTAAAGGAGACCCCAATAATGAAACTAGCACAATCCACCAAGCAAGAGGTGATGAGGTTCTGAACTAGGTGGCAACTGTGTGAGTTGTACTGTTGTTGGTTTTTTGTCCTTAATTTTCAAAAAGGACCAATGGCATCATGAGGTGATGTCTTTGACTTGCAAGTCCCTCTCTCCTCTGAGTCTCAAAGTATAGTGGCAAGGCAAAAGTCAAATAGAGGAAGATACAGTTGAGAACTATAGAGGAAAAATCAATAAGATATTCATTGGATATGTAAAGTGAGGGAGAATTCAGGATGATACTGAGGTTGTAAACCTGGGTCACTGGAGACTAGATGATTCCTAAGGATTCTTCCAAATCTAAATATTTTTTAATATTTAGACAAGATTAATCATTAGGAATGTGCAGAGGTAGTAAGCTATAAACTAGGCTATCGTCACACTAACAAGTCTGACTTAAACATGAGAAGACATTAATAATCAGTTGAAAAGATTTCCAAACCTTTTTCACCTTTAGAAATCTCTTCTAAGCTATGAGAGGGAAGAGGAGGGAGAGAGGAGAAAGAGAATAAGGAATAGGAGAATAAGGAGAGAGAGGGGAAAAACAGAGGAGGGGAAGGGAGGAGAGGGGGAGGGGGAGAGAGACAAAGAGAGAGACAGATTGTGAACAAATATTTGCATCAAGTATCTCTGATGAGAATGGATAGGCAAGTTTCCTAAGGAACTAAATACATATAGAAGATAAAAGTCATTCCCTCAATGGATAAGTATTAAAAGAATTAGAAACAATTCTCAGAAATTGAAAACTATTAATAACCACAAGAGAAATTGCTCTAAATCACCAATAATTAAATAAATATTAAACAGGAAAATATTAAAAAGAGAAAAAACAAAGTTTGGGTTTCATCCCACAACAAAAATAACAAAAGATAGGAATAATCAATGCTGGAAGGACTGGGGAAAAAAACAAACACTGTAATACACTGTTACTGGAATTATAACTTTGTCCAATCATTCTAGAAAACAGTTAGGAAAGTGCCTAAAATATTCATACCCTTTTACAGAGATCCCACTACTAGGTATTTGTCATAGAAGGTTTAAAGACAGAAGAGTTCCATATATACCTAGTAACACCTAATATATTTGCAAAGATCTGAAAACAAAGTATATGCCCATAAAAGGATGAATTGTTAAACAAATTGTGATACATGCATGTGATTGAATGTTACTATGATGTAAAAATCAATGAATATAAAGAATTCAGAGACTGGAAAATTTGATGTGAATGAACACAAGGTAAAGTAAGCAGAGAAAAAAAAGCAAAACATTTTATATTTTAAAAGGAACTACAGGAATCCCTCCTGTCTCCCCTTCCCTATTAGTTATTTTATCAGTATAATGGGTAGATTATCTAAGTATTCCCTCATGGTTGCAAATTGCAGTAGAAACCACAGGCTAGAAAATAGAACATAGGGATATATATATATATAGATAGATAGATAGATAGATAGATAGATAGATAGATAGATAGATATAGATAGATATAGATAGATATAGATAGATATAGATATATATGTTTATACAACTACTTGTCACATTGAATTGCACAAAAATGTATGAACCAATCCCTTACTCAATTAACACTTTAACTTTTCCAGGAAAAGTTAAATTAGATGGGACTGTTGAGGACATATACTGCAATGCACAACTGAACAAGAATCCCTGCCACAACATACATATGACTTTGTAGAGCAATGGAAAGAGAGTTAGATGTGAAACCAAAGTATCTGGGTTTGAATTCCTACTCAACCTCTTCTTAAATGTATAACCTTGAAGAAATCATTTCACTTCAATGGGACTCAATTTCCTCCCTCATGAGGGAATTGTACTAGATGACTTCAGTATTGCTTCCAGTTCTGATTATTTGACACTATTATCCCTGAAAATTAGTCATCTATTTTCCACTTGGAGACTTCCAGTAAGAGGAGTTTGCTACATTTCCTGTAAAGCTCTATATACACTAAAGATATTTCATCACATATGCTATATGGGGATTCCCCAATTGATAAATGATCAAAGGATATGAACAGGAAGTTTTTAGAAGATGAAATTAAATTTGTGTATAGTCGATTGAAAACAGTAATAATGATCTAATAAATCACTACTGATTAGTGAAATGCAAATGAAAACAACTCTGAGGTACTATGACTTACATTTATTAGGTTGCTAACATTACAGAAAAGAAAAATGACAAATGCTGGAGGGATATTGAAACACAGAGGCATTAATGTACTGATGATGGAGTTGTGATACTGGTCCAATCATTTTGGAGAGCAATTTGGAGTTTAGCACAAATGGCTATAAAAATGTGCATATCCTTTGACCCAGCAATACTACTATTAGATCTGTTTCCCCAAAGAGATCAAAGGAAAAGTAAAAGGACCTACATGTAAAAAAATGTTTAGAGAAGCATTTTTTTGTGGTGGCAAAGATTGAGAGGATGCCCATCAATTGGAGAATGACTGAAAAAATTGTGGTATACAATCATGATGAATACTGTTGTACTTAGAAGAAATGATGAGCAACATAGTTTCATAAAAACCTGGGAAAACTTATATGAAATGAATCAAAGTGAAGTGAACAGAACCAAGGAACATTGGATTACAATAACAACAATACTATAATGATGATCTATTATGAAAGATCCACTATGAAAGATCTCTTTGATCAAGACATTGATCCAAAATAATTCTGAAGGACTCATGATGAAAAATATTATCTATCTCCAGAGAAAGAACTGATGAACTGAGTACAAATTGAAGCATAATTTTCTCACCTTCTTTATTTTTCTTACTTTTTTTGCAATATGGCTAATATGGAAATTTCTTATATGATTTCCCCTTTATGATTAATATCATACATGATATCATATAATTGATATCATACAAGAACCCTCTTGCTGTGAAGACTTCTAATACTGCTGTGAAGATTCTGCTGAGGTCTACACCTTCTAAGACCCCAAATTTTATTTTTATTATGAACTTAATGAATCTCAATAAAAATGTGCTTATTTATACAAAGATAAAAACAGAATTTAATATGAAATTATGAAATTCATATTTATAAACTCTTTTTATATGTACATATATACACTTTTTTCTATAATTCAAAATTACATAATCCCAGCATTTCTCTGTCTTTCTCCTTCTGAACTTCTTTCTGCTCTTCTGTTTATTTTAATGACTCATTGACACTCTTTTCTTTCATTTTTTTAATATCAATATTATATAACATATTTAATCATGAATAATGTCACTGAACTAATACTTCTCCTGGTAAAATAGACAGGATAATATTTGTAATGCAAATATTAGAATGAGAGCAACTTATTTTCCCCTAACACAAGTTTTTTTTTTTTTCCCCTGTCCTACCCCTTCATTTATCCTGGGTCCTGGTAAGGTCAGGGAATGATCACATTTACTGCTTAAGGAACAACTAGTTAAATAAGAGGCTAATTCACTTAGTCAACCAATTTTATAAGTATTTACTGTATGTTAGGCACTGTGCTAAAAGGAATAAGGAAAAAAGAGTCTTTTCCATCAAAGAACTTACATTTTATTTCTTTTTTCACCTTAATTTTCTTGACTCTATGGAAGGTCATTCCTCCCTAATCCCTCCTCCTTCCAGATAAGGTAATCACTGGAAATCTCAGAACTCTGGTTTTATTCCTTAACACCTTCTCAATTCACCCTCTTCTATAAGGTTGGAGGGTGGAGTATTAAGCATGCCTCAGTTTCCTTATCTCTAAAGGGATCTGGAGAAGGAAATGGCAAATCACTCCATTGTCTTTGCCAAGAAAACCCCAAATGAGGTCCCAAGGTCAGACAGAACTAAAAAACAACAACCAGCCTTGAGCAGGAAGGCCTTGTAAGTTGTGGTCACCTTCCTATACAACAGGTACGTCCAATCTCTGGGCCTGCTGCCTATTGCAGCCCTCAAGTCCATTCAAGCAGTGCATTTCATAACTGGAAAATGAAGAAAGGGGTGAGCACATATGCCAGTGTCACAACATCAAAGATCAGCTTAGTCTTAACTAACAGGGCTTGACTTTCTCATGTAACTTACATTGTGCGGTCTCAGAGACAGACCACTGGAGCTTTTGGTTTGTTTCTTTGTTTTCAATTGAAATTTTATTTCATCTTTCCAATTACATGTAAAGGTAGTTTTTCAACATCCATTGATTTGCAAATTTATGAGTTCCACATTTTTCTACCACCCTCTCTCCCCTTTCTCTTCCCCATGGCCTGAATAATCAGTTAAAATTTGTACATATACAGTCGTATTTAATATATTTCCTTTATAGTCATCTTGTGAAAGAGGAATTAGAACTAAGGGGAAGGAAAAAACCATGAGAAAGAAAAGAAAAAAAGAAATTTTTAAAAAGTGAACGTAGTGTGCTTTGCTCTGTATTCAAACTCTCTAGATTTCTGAAGGTCTATGGTATTGTCCTTAGCAGCTCTCCCAGGATTGTCTTTAATCTCTGAACTGCTGAGAGGAGCTGAATCCATCATAGTTGATCATCTCACAATGTTCTTGATAATATGTACAATGTTTGTTTGATTCTGCTCACTTTACTCAGCATCAGTCCATGCAAATCTTTCCATGCTTCTCTAAAGTCTAACAACTCATGATTTTTAAAAATTTTCTTTTTCCATCCATATGCATATGTATATTTTTAAGTTACAAAATTTCCTTTCACCTTCCCCCTCCACCCTCCTCCACTCAGTGGTGAACAGTCAAGTTAGCATTGTATATACATATTTTTGATAAACATGTTTACAGATTAGTTATTTTTGGTACGAGGAATTAGGCTTAAAGGGAAAGAGATACATGAGATAATTTTTATGAAGTGTTCATCAGATTCTGAAGGGTTATTTTTTTTTTTTGGTTTGATTTAGTTTTAGTTTTCTTCCTCTGGATAAGTATAACATTGTCCATAGCCATTCTAATACAGTTGTCCTAGCTCTCTGAACTGCTGAGTGGAGCTGCTTCCATCAAGATTGATCATCTCACAATGTTTTTGTTGATGTGTACTTTTTCTCTTGGTTCTGCTCCCTTAGCTCAGCATCAGATCCTGTAGTTCATTCCATGCTTCTCTAGAGTCCATTTATGGTTTCTTATTGAACAATAATATTCCATAGTATTCATGTATCATAACTTTTTTAGCCATTCCCCAATTGATGGGCATCCCTTCAATTTCCAATTCTTTGCCACTGCAAAAGGAGTTGTCATAAATATTTTTGAACATGTGAAAATTCCCATTTTTTATACTTTCTTTGGGATTTATTTCCACAACTCCACCAACAATGTATTAAAGTCCCAATGTTCGCTTATCTTCTCAAACATTGATCATTTTCCTTTTTTGTCATCCTAGCTACTCTGATAGATATGAGGTGATATCCCATAGTTATTTTACTTTTCATTTCTCTAATCAGTAATGATTTAGAGCATTTTATATGACTATAGATAGCTTTAATTTCTTCACCTGAAAACTGCATAAAAATTATATTTAAAAAACAGCTAGGTACAATTAAACCCTAATCCCATATAAATCATCAGCATTTGGGGGCAGCTAGGTGGCATAGTGGATAAAGCACTGGCCCTGGAGTCAGGAGTACCTGGGTTCAAATCCGGTCTCAGACACTTAATAATTACCTAGCTGTGTGGCCTTGGGCAAGCCACTGAACCCCGTTTGCCTTGCAAAAACCTAAAAAAAAAATCATCAGTATTTCTACACATGTCTAACAAAGTTTAAGAGTAAGAGATAAAAAAGAGAAATTACATTTAAAGTAACTGTAGACAACATAAAATACTTGGTAATCTACCTGCTAAGACAAACCCAGAAAATATATGAACACAATTACAAAATAGTTTATATACAAAGTCAGATCTAAACAATTGGAAAAAATATCAATTGCTCAGGATCAGGACAAGTTAATACAATAAAAATGACAATTCTATGCAAATTAAAGCATTTATTCAGTGCCATCCCAATCAAATTACCAAATAACTATTTTACAAAACTAGAAAAAAATAGTAATAAAATTCATCTGGAGCAACAAAATGTCAAAAATATCAAGAGAACTGATGAGGAAAAAATCCAAAGAAAGGTGGTCTAGCTGTACCAGATCTAAAACAGCAGCAGATATAGGAAAGAGTATTCCAGGTTTAAAAGTGAGTAATGTGGTCATTCCCCAGAAAAATTATTAATTAGGCATGGGAAACAGTCGCTGCAAAGATGAGGGAGCATCTTATGTGAAGAAAAGCAAGAATATGTCAAGAGAAGAATAATGTGTGAGGAGACTGGATACTAAGAAGAGACAAGCTAAATGGAGGTATATGTATTTGCTCTTCACAGCATTAGAAAACTATTTGAGTTTATTGAGTAGAGCAATAACATAGTCTGGAAAACCACTTTGTAGCTGCTTGGAGGATGAATCAAAATGGAAAAGACTTGTGGCCAGAAATAAAATTAAGAACCTATTGCAATGGAAATTTGTTTAACATGATTGTACATATATAACCCATATCTAATTGCTTGCTATCTTGAAGAGGAGAGGGAAGGGAAGGGGGGGGGGGATTTGAAACTCAAATTTTACAAAAATGAATGTTGAAAATTATCTTTACTTGTAATTGGAAAAAATACTGTTAAGACCAAAAAAAAATGCCTTTTGTAATAGTCCTGTCAAGGGATGTTGAGTGCCTGAAATAGAAGGGTGGCTATAGTAGTAGAGATAAGGTATCAAGAGATATGGTAGAGCAAGATTAAAAGATTTCACCCATGATTAGATATGCGAGATAGGCAAGAGAGAAGAACAACAAATGACACTAAAGTTGCAAATCTGGATTACTTGAAATATTGTGTTTCCGTTTACAAAAATTAAAAAGTTCAGAAGATGGGTGGATTTGGGGGGAGAAAGATAATGAGTTCTGCTTTAGATGGATTAAGTTTGAGAGGCCTTTGTTGTGGTTCAGTTATTTTTCAGTCCTGTAATTCTTCATGACCCCATTTGAGGTTTTCTGGGTAAAGATACTGGAGTGGTTTACCAATTAATTCTCCAACTTATTTTGCAGTTGAAGAAACTGAGGCAAGTTCAGGGTTACATAACTAGTAAATGTCTCAGACAAGATTTGGACTCAGAAAAATGAGTCTCCCTGACTCCAGACCTGGAGCTCTAACTCTATAGTCTGTACCACCTAGCTGCCCTACTGAATGATGCCTAAAATATATTTAATTTGAGATAGTAGTTTGTAATATAGGACTGTAGCTTAGGAGACAAGGGCTAGATAAATAGAAGTAGGACTCAACTGCTTAGAGATGATAACTAAGCCCTGAGAATTGATCAGATCACCTGTTGAGAAAGTAGAGAAAAGGAGAACAAGACAAAGGCCTGGTGACACCCATAATAAGTAAGCATCATAAGGATAAAAATCCAGCATAGATACTAAAAAGGGGTCAGACAGGTAAGAGAGCCCAATCAAGAGAAGGTATGAAGACCCAGAAAGAAGAGAGAACATCAAAACCTTATAGAAAAATTATTGTTGAAAGCTACTGCTTCATGTAGATGGCAAAATAAATGAATAAATAAACTAATAAATAAACTAAAAAAGAGATAGAGAGAATGCAAAGAATGTTCAGGTTGAAATAGAGCAGATGGTGCTGTGGAAACACAGGCTATTCTAACAGACTGCCACCTGGCAGGAGCTGGCTTGCCGCCCTGAGAGATAAGGTGCGCCAGAGTCCTTGGGAGCTGGTCATTCCATTCCACAGACCAAGGGCACAAGACACAGCTTTGTTTTACCAACTTCCCCCAACGTACCCCCTTATCCTCTAATGCAAGACGCTGCACATACACACTGCTTGTGCACCCCCATTCCCTCAATTATTCTTTGTTCTACCCCAGAAGACCTAACAGTATATATGTAGAAGCTAAGCAGTAATAAAATTGAGCTGGAGGCATAATGCAGTGGTGGCTTGACTCCTTATTCTCAGCTCCCCTCCGAGAGGGAAGTCATCACTGTGGGCCCCAAGATGAAGCAAGCCACAACAAATGGTGCTGAAACCCCGTATCTCCTCAAGATTCTGAAGGATGCTTCAGAATTCGCACTCATCCTTGCTGGCCAAGGTAAGTGCCCCATATT
This sequence comes from Macrotis lagotis, assembly GCF_037893015.1. Lineage (NCBI taxonomy): Eukaryota > Metazoa > Chordata > Mammalia > Peramelemorphia > Peramelidae > Macrotis > Macrotis lagotis. Next base: position 460,059,216 of record NC_133658.1, read on the forward strand.
GACCAGTCTCTGATGGTCCCCTTGCCCCAGCAATCCCCACGGCTTCTAGAGCCCCCTGTAGTCCCTTACCATAATGGGGAATCTTCCCCCTTCTTCCCAAGATACCCAAGTATGGGTCCTTAAACACTTCCTAGGTTCCCATCGCCTGAAATGCTCTGAAAAAGAAGGTAAGATAACACTCCAGGCGGTTTTGGCTTTGGCCCCCTGAATTGAAGCTGGTCACATCCTGAATCCTGATATTTGGGGTTTTGACACTTGCCCTCAGAGATGAGGGCCATGGTGACTTTTCTTCCCCGCTGCCCTTCTATTGTATTGTCATTGCAATACATGCCTGCCTTTCAGGGAGAGAGGAAAAACCTCAAGATATTTTACAGGCAGCTTTAGATGCAGAAAAGGCAAGGGCAAAGAGCCCATGCCACCTCACTGAAGTCTGCGATGAGGGCACTCAAACAGATGAGAAATCCACTCACCCTCCTCCTCCTAAGCCCTCCCTGATACTCTGCCTGACAAACCACCCCCACTAAAGCCTCCTCATCTCTATCTTGACTTGCCTCAGGAAGATGGCTGGATCCAGCCTCCCCTGAAACATCAAGATGCTCCCCCTGCCCCCTCAGCAGCAGCTAAGGACTTCACGGATGCCTGTCAGATGAGAGATTTTTGCTGGCTGTATTGATAACCATTACCCACTCTCTGCTCCTCCTCAAGGGGATTTCAGCACTCTCTGTCAGCACACTCCTCTTCTCATTTCCCTCCCCTCAGGCTTATGTAGACTTTACAGAAGCAAACAGAAAGCACCTGGGCTATGTAATCTACAATAATGGATCTGTTTTACTCACTCACAGTAGTCCTCACACCCAGTCTGTACAACGGGCAGAATTGCAAGCCCTAGCCTTGGTCCTTGCCCACTTCCCTTCCTCCCCCATCCTAACTCAAGGGAGAGGGTTCGCTTGTTTTTCCCACAGATTGCACTGCCCAGCTGTAGATTCAGGACTGTCTGATCTGACCAGCAGTGGCAGCAGCAGCAACCCCCACCTCCCTCCAGCTTCTAGATGGCTAAAGAAATGCAAAGAATGTCTCTAAACAACAATAGATGAAACCTGAGACTGAGGACTGAGTGGGAGGAGAAGATCCCTGGAACCTACCTGCAGCACTCCAGGATGAGTTCTTTACCTTGGCAAAAAGAGCAATGGGATGGACTTTTAACCCCAGAGAACAGTTGTCTCTTCACCAGCTCCTTGTTACTATGCTATTCCTGTTGAACACCCCCAAAGCATGGGTCAACACTTGGTGCGCACTTATCCTCTTTCCCCCAATTCTTTTACCTGTGGGTTATGATGCATCTCTCTTCCCTGCTTATGCCCCAGAATTTCAGAACCTTGTACCCTGCACCTAAGATTACCGAATGACCCCAAATCCCACACACCCCTCCCTGCCCTTTTCTCCATGACACTGGACACTCCCCCCCCCCCAGACTCCACATATCCCCTAGACCCCCATGTAAAAGCCCCTATGCATTTTGCGTCAGTTCCCTACTCAGTGTTTATTATGACTATCCAGGAACCCCTGGCCCTAAATGAAAAACAAGGGGGAGATGTGGGAACATAGGCTATTCTAACAGACTGCCACCTGGCAGGAGCTGGATTGTTGCCCTGAGAGATAAGGTACGCCAGAGTCCTTGGGAGCTGGACATTCTGCCCCACAGACCAAAGGCACAAGACACAGCTGTGTTTTACCACCTCCCCCCCCAACATACCCCCTTATCCTGTAACAAGATGCTGCAGGTACACACTGCTTGTTCACCCTCATTCCCTCAATTATTCTTTGTTCTACCCCCCAGAAGACCTAACAGTATATATGTAGAAGCTAAGCAGTAATAAAATTGAGCTGGAGGCATAAGGCAGTGGTGGCTTGACTCCTTATTCTTAGCTCCCCTCTGGGAGGGAGGTCATCGCTGTGGGCCCCAAGGTGAAGCAAGCCACAACATGGTGTGACTTGCTTCATCTAGTCCCCCTTCTCCCTTACACCTGTTCCCACTGATCCAGACTGTTACTTGTCCTGCTGAGTGGGGGAAGTTGGGATGGCAGATGCTTATCTTTTCAGTCCTGTAGTTCCCTCAGGGAAAAGAGGGAGGCAGAGAGGGAACATTCAGCAGTATAAAGGAACTTAATATGCAAAATACCTATTGGTTCAGAACCTCCAGTCCTGAGTTTTCATGGACTTCATTCATCCTTGTTAGCTCATTCTACTTCTACTCTGGGGGCCCTTAACCTGACCCTTTCCTAATAGTCTCAAAATTTGACTTATTTACTCCCACTCAAAGTTTGTTCCAGTTTTTCAGGTCTAGCTCTCCAAAGATGTGGCCCCCAATCCAAAGATTTGCTATTAAATATTTAGTGAATAGCTCCCTAAAAAGGCAGGATGCCTTTAATCTGTATTTAATCTGTATTTTAATCTGTATCATTAACACTTTCTCAATTACTTTAATCTAATTTATTAACATTTTAGTCTGTAATGTTATTACATTTCTAAGTTTAATCTTTATTATTAACATTTTCACAATCACTTTCTTAAGTCTGGAAGACTGACTATAAAACAGTCAAGCCCTGATTTTTGGCATGCAGCTAATTTCCAAGAAACAAATATTCACATTGTAAAATTTAATAATCTGAAGCTCCAGCACATCCTTGACCTGATCCTATGGAAGTATGCAGAGTAACAATACTTATTGGTTTCAGGAGCAGCCTTTACTTTGCCTACAGAAAACTGCAGAAAACAAAAAGGATTTAAAGAGTTCATAAAAATCAAGATTGTCTTCTTTTAGCACTTTTATAAGTATGACTTTAAACCCCAAGAACTTATATCGGCCTCCAGATATATAATGCTACCTAAGGGTTTGGATTCCTTTCTCCTCCCCAAAAAGTGAAATAATCTTGGTGTTGCTGGAATGAAAACTCTCATATTATCAGACCTGCAACATCTGAATATCTCATAGTAAGGAAAAAAACAAGCATTTTTGAGCTAGACACAGTGCTGAAAACTTTGTGAATATTAGCTCATTTTAAACTCACAACAGCCCTGGGAGGAATGTGCTATTATATTATCCATTTTCAGTAAAGAAAACTGAGACTAAGAGAGGTTAAGTGACTGGCCTAGGGTCTCACAGCTAGGAGTTATCAGGTTTGATTTGAATTCAGGTCTTCCTGATTTAATACCCAGGGTTCTACTCGCTTGACTAGAGTTGACTAGCTGTCAATTCTAAAACCAATGAAAAAAAATAACAAAGATTATATATAATCACTGTTAACTCTAAAAATACCAAAGAGATCTCATAGGTTATTACAACCACAGTTAACTCTGAAAATTAAAATAAAACCTAAGAGTCACAGGTTGTCACAACTACTGTTAACTCCAATAAAATAAAAAATAAATAAAAATAAATGGAAAGAGCTAACAGTAGTTATAAACAAAGTTTTCTCTAGTTCTTTCGAGTAGGAAAACTAGACTCATGTATCTTGATACATATAGCAGTGGATACACACACACACACACACACTATATATACATATATATATATATACATATATATATATATATATATATATATATATATATATATTAAAGCAGGAAGATGGGGAACAGATATGACTTGCTCCCTGCATTAGACCATGCATTGACATTCTACCTGTTGGGGTCTACTACACATGTGATGAAGAGGCAGATAGTTGGCTGACACATAACTGCACTAAAGGTGCATTCAAAAGTGATTAATTGACCACTCTGCCCCTAGGCTTTCCTGCCTAGGTAAGAGATAATAGTATAAGGGGAGAGGTCTGGGTCTTTCCCCTTCTGAGGGTAATTTAGGTGACCAGTGTCTTTTTCATTCATATACATACTCAGTGAGTTGTAGGTATGACATTGAGGGGTAACAGCAACAATGACTAGTTTGAGTCATAGTGAGAATTCATGACCACACTATGGTTCCTAAAGGTATTTTTCTGAGCTCAGGTACCATCAGGGTTGATGTGAAACAATTGTAGGATTTTGATATGACAGAGTTCACCCAGAGAGTGAGCACAAAGGATTGTTGTTATGTTAAGTTCACTTGATGGTTCTTAGCTCTGGAAAATAGGGTTAGAGAAAATAGGGTTGACATAGTTGCCTTTGTCATAGTGGACAGTCTCCTGGTTTTGTTCCTTCATATCATAGCTCAATCTTGTTCCTCAACCAGCTCTAGGGACATGTGCCTCATCTACAGTCTAGGACTATCTAGGATTCTCTTCCAAAGGTTTGGAGGTTAGGGATATCTTCCACCAATGGATCTGTGCCCTACCTAGGAGCTGCCATATTCGGGGCTGAGGTGGAGGTAATCTACTTATAGGTCTCTTGTCTGTCTCAGTTCTTTCCGGATCTTCTTTAACTGACTCTTGCAAATCTTTTCTCCTTTTAAAGACTCAGTAACCAAGGACATCACAAATCCACAATGACCTAAGTCAGTTATCATCTTAAATGTTAAATCTTCCTCATCTCATGTAACAATTCTCTTGTTCTACTCTTCCCTCAGAGTAATAAAGCTGGCTACATCTTGTCCTTGGTGTTCTACTGGTACCCCCAAAGTTCTAGTGGCACCTTTGAAGAGTTGATGGGATCTTGCTCTGATACTCTTCACTTAAGCTCCTTTTCTGTTTTATTCCCTCCCACTATTATCTTCTAGGAATTAACATGCTGCTTCCACTTAATTAACTTCTCTCTGTTGATTATTTCAAATGTATTTGAAATGTATTTTGTTTGTACATAGTATTAGCATAATATCTCCCTAATTAGACTCTGAGTTCTTCAAAAGCAGGGACTATCTTCATGCTTACTGCTGAACACAATGCCTTTCATATAGTAAGTCAGCCAGAGTCTGTCCTGAGGCTGGATCCCCAAGGTCATTCTTTGGGGCATTGATGCTGGTTGGCTGCTACACCTTGCATGGTCTACACTCTTGGACCACTTGATCTTTTGGAGCTCACAAGGTTTTAACCCTCTCCAAGTTCCTTCCCCTAAAACTGCAAAGAATGAATGAAAAAGACACTGGTCACCTATATTACCTTCAGAGAGGGAAAGTCCCAGGTCTCTCCCCTCACACCATTGTCTCTCACCACAGTGAAAGTCAGGCAGGAAAGCCTAGGGGCAAAGTGGCTGAATAATCACTTTTGAATGCACCTTAGTGCAGTTATGTGTCAATCGACCATCTGTCTCTTCATCACAAGTGTAGTAGAATCCAACAGTTGCAGAATGTCAGTGCATGGTACAATGTATCTGTTCCCCATCTTCCTGCTTTTCCCGATGCAGGCTTCCCAACCTCTCCCCATTGGAAGACTGTCACTAACTAAGCACAGAGATGTTTGATCACCAGTCTTTCAATACCATAGGAGCAACCTACTAGAAAAAATAGGACTTTAGATATAATCTAATCCAAACTTCTCATTTGTCATAGAAAGACAATGAGGTGACTTGTTCTGGGTTGTATGGCTAAATAGCTGCATAGTTAGACTAGAAGGCAGAGTTCTTCTCCAATGATATGGAAACCCCAAAAAGTGTATAACTCATTGAAATAGCTGGGTATAGCTAGACTGGTATAAGGAAGACTCCAGTAACTCTAGAGCAAGGTCCTGCCCCCTAGTCCCTTCTGCCCTCTCTTCCGTCTATCTAGCCTTGTGTTGAAGACTGATCCTTTCTCCCTGACAAGACTTTACCCTGCTTAGGATTAGCATCTGGGCCTTCGCTTTCCTCTGTAACACAACATAGATACTCAAATACTTGGTTTGATGAGTGAACAGGGATCCAAAGTCATCGGTCATTTCTCCCAGGAGTTACTAGAGCAGAGACAGCAGGGGAATTTAGTTGTTTGTGGCAGACAGGAATGTCAGTATTGAAAGCTCAGATGAAGATGAAGAACAAGGACTCAGTATTTCATGGACTCCCATCTAGTGCTCTACATGGTAAACTCTTTATTATCTCTGACTGGGAAGCAGGAGATCTGGTTTCTAGTTCTTGCTCTACCATTCACTCATTATACAGTCCTTTCCCTCTTCAGTTCTTTGTTTTCCCATTTTAAGAACAAAATTGAATCAAATCGTATTTAAGAGATCTCCAAGATTTAGGACCTGATCCCATTGACTGGAGAATCCTCAGTGACTAGGAGCCCAAGGTTAAAAACATAGAAGATTGTGACTTCCCCAAATGATATACTTCTTGAAGTTACTGGCCAGATATATTCAAGTTCGGTTTTTTTTTTTTAAATAATAGGACATAAGTTGAGGGAAATCTGAAAATGGCTAAATTACTGCTGAGCCAGGAAAAATATTTCGTGTAAAAATAGAAAATAAGCATTTATTAAGCAATAACTATATTTAAAATATTATCCTTTTTTGCTTATTTGTTTTTGTTTGGGGGGGGGTGGGAGGGGTTGCAAGGGGTTGCAAGGGTTAAGTGATTTGCCAAGGCTCACACAGCTAAGTAATTATTAAGTGCCTGAGGTCAAATTTGAACTCAGTTCCTCCTGACTCCAGGGCTGGTGCTCTATCGTCTATGCCATCTAGCTGCCCCCTGTTTTTTTATCTTATTTGATATTTCCAACAACCATACAAGGCAGGGACTATCATAATCCCTGCTTTACAGTTGTAGAAATTGAAACAGATAGGGTTTAGTGACTTGTCCATGGTCACACAGCTAATATAAATGCTTGAGGCAGGATTTGACTCAAGCCCTCCTGTCTTCAAGTCTAGTATCCTAGTATACTAGTATCTAGTATTGTAACAGCAACTTGGTCTGGACCTTTAATTTCATTAGTATAGAGAACTTCATTGCCTAAGAGGTTATAGGATTTGCCCAGAGTCACAAAGTCACTGTGTCAGGAATGTCTCTGGGATTGAACCCAAGACTTCCTGCCTTTGAGGCTCTAGTTATTCTAACATTCTTCTGCTGCCTCTCAAGTGTACATTAACAATAAGATCATTAAGGGATCATATTGCCTGATCTAATTTAGATATTTCTTTGTATGTTTGAAATCACCTATTATTTAATAAAACCTGGTTTCACAATGAAGAAATGAATGCTCCCCTTGCAGTTTTGATATCAGAAGACATTTAGAAGTGTTTCTCATACACTGAGAGGTGGAAGTCACCTTAGACATCAAGTCCAACATTCATCTTTTTACATTTGAGAAAACAGAGGTCTTTAAAGTGACACAAGCAGAACTAAGATTTGAATTCAGGTCCTCTGAACTTTCTCCTGGGCTGGGTATGATATTCCCTCCACCTTCCCTCTGCATCCTGCAAAGTTTATTTTAAAAAATGGGGGGGGGGAGGTTCTGATGTGGCTTTACTAATTCAGAATTTCTTTTAAAGTTATATCTTATTCATTTTGGTTTATCTTCATTTTTTTAGATTTTTTTTTCAAGGCAATGGGTTTAAGTGGCTTGTCCAAGGCCACAAGTAATTATTAAATGTCTGAGGTCATATTCAAATCCAGGTACTCCTGACTCCAAGGCCGGTGCTCTATTCACTGCGCCACCTAGCCACCCTATCTTCATTTTTTAGGTGAGTAAACTTTCTTCATCAAGAGTTGGAAAAGAGACACAATCCTATTGGAATGGGGGCTAGGATCACTGCATAAATTATGAAATTGCTGTTCAGAATAAACATATCCCAGGTTAGAGTCCCACTAGGGAAGCCCACTAGCAGGAAAATGCTATATCCTTAATTACTCAACCTACTAGTTCATGAGTTGAGGCACCATCTGATGGCTTCCTTAGGTACAGTCAGAATGCTAGGTGAATTTGGCAACTATCTTGGAGTTCCACCTTGTGTATAGTTTAGATATTGCACCCCAGCTAAAGTCAGCCCTGGTACAAAGGTGTACAAGATACATGATCGTTCATTCATTTATTTATTTGTTCATTCAACAATGCTAAATTATAAAATGCAGATTTTGAAAAGGACTCTGAATCCATGGAGCTCTACTCTAAATCCCTCTCTTCTTCTGTTTGCCTCCTTACTCTTGTTGGAAAGAGGAAGTGTTGCATGCCAAATTTTTGGTAGAGAGGTATTCCAAGTGTCCCTTTAATATCAGAGAACAATATTCTGAGTAGTCTTATATGAACAGCCTTGAATTCTGTTCCATTATGACGGATAGGATATAGTTCAGGATACAACAACCATACATTGTATTTACAGTTACTCTCATATCCCAGTATCCACTAACAATGGAACTCAGTCTCAAAGATCAGCTATCCAACTCTAAAGAGACTCTGTCAATTTTGTCACCATCATTCTTCAAATCCTCTCTTTGATGCATTCTGAGACTCAGGCTGGAATAGTATAGGTGGCAGACACAATTATATATAGATAGAAGAAGAGGGCAATTCACATAAGTTACAAAAAAACAGGAGACAAGAAGGGACACAGGAAGGGACCACAAATGACTTCATTAGAGTCACTGAGCATTTGACAGACTAACCTAGACAGTTGCATGCATACTATTCAGTATATATGCTACACCATCCATCTCACAAAAGATAGGCAATAAAAAGTTTCTGCTTGGACTAATTTAAATGTTTTCTTGAAAAGGAAGAGGGTGAGGGTGAAAAGAAGTGGGTAATGGGGGAAAGGCGGGGGGGAGGTGGAATTTCCAGATCTGTGTCCCATTTAGATTCCTTTGGTTCTGCAGTCATTACTAAAGGTTTAGTACTAAATGACTGGGGCAATCAGTTCTGTAGGGCAAGATAGAAAAGGATAGAAAGTACTGGGTTTGGAGTCCGAAGCTATGGGTTTAAATCCTAGCTTGGAGACTTACTGCCTGAGTGACAGTGGGTGAATGATTTCACATTTCAAAGGCTCAGGTATTTTTTCATTTGTAAAATGAGGGGATTAGACTGGATCAGAGGTGTCAAACATACAGTCCCAGGAACAAAACCAATATAAATGTAATTGGGAAATATCTAACAAAAGAAATAAAAGTACAACAGAACATAGATGATGTTAATATGAATTTTTTAAAAGGTCAATATTGACTTTAGTTATATTTGTGTATAGTTTAGTGGCCTTATTCCTATTTGAGGTTGACTCCCCTGGATGAGATAATTAAGGTTCCTTCAATCTCTGATGTTCTGGGAATCCCATGAAGTCAGAGGATTATATATCAATACAGACTGGACCCATCACAGAATCCTTCTTCTGAAGCTGAAAGGGAACTCTGAGCCAAATCCTTCATTGAACAGATGGGGAAATTAAGGTTCATGAAGATAAAAGAATACAAGTAGACTCAGAAGCAGACAGAGACAGTATCTGATATGTTCAAGGCACTAGAGACTGGGGTTTCAGTCCCCAGCTCTCTCATAAATTGGTCATTATGGTCTTGGACAAGTGTCCTTTTTCCTTTTTGTTTCTTAATCTATAAAATGAATCACTATAGGTTATCAAAATATATGACTCCAGAGTGCAGGCAAAAAAAAAGGAAGTTTTTTATTTTGTTGGTTATTTCTTTTGTGGGCCTCCACAAGTCTAGAGCAACTGTGTCTCTGAGATGTCTAGAATGCTTCTTTTGGAGTCAGAGAATTCCAAGCGACAGGCAATGCTGCCTCCCTGTGGTCTCTTTAAGATCAAAATCTGAACAAAAAGTTTCTGGATCATTGGGGCAGTCAAGTTAGTCAACCCATTTCCAGTTTCTTTCTGCAGGATTTTTCAGGAAGGCAATAGAGTTGCACAGAGATTTCTTTATAAAAGTTCCATTACTCAAATAAAGAGTTGGTGAATTTCCAGATGATTTTAATTCTCTTTTAAACATTGTTCAAGTAACCCATGTTGGATTAAAAATAGAAAAATATAGCACTTGAAGAAGTATCAGGTTGAGATCTAGGATGGTCTGAATTTAGGTCTACCACATACTAGTCATATTTTCCTGGGCAACTTGCTAAGATTCTAAGTTGGAGGACAGCTGTGGTTCTGCATTGGTGAAAGAAGTTTTGGACATCAAAGATACCACAGATATGAACAAATATATGGTTACTTTGTCTATATTGCTTTCAAATGTATAAAGTACCTTACATATATCATTCTCATCTGAATTTCACAGTAAGACTGTAGGAGAGATAAAGGAAATAATTTTATTAATATGACTTTGAACTTGAGCTCCAAATATTTTGTCAAGGTTACTTTTTTTGTCTTTCAACAACCCTATCTGACAGGGCAGGGTCTCTTTCCTCTAATTCTAGAAATTCAGCCTTCTCCCACTTGGTCTGATGCCCTTCCTATCATATTGCCTTCAATGGCCTCTATATGGAGCTTCTCTCCCTTTACTCACCTCTGGAAGATAGAAGGGGGACATTCTAAATTAATAATAATCCCTCACATTAATGTCACATTTTTCTAATTCTGGAAAAAGTGTGATGCATTCATTTAATTCCCAGACTAGCCATTAAGTTCCATATCACAGAGGGGGAGAGCAAGGGACTAATTCAATATTTTATTTTTAGGTTTTTTCAAGGTAAATGGGGTTAAGTGGCTTGCCCAAGGCCACCCAGCTAGGTAATTATTAAGTGTCTGAGGCCAGATTTGAACTCAGGTACTCCTGACTCCAGGGTCAGTGCTCTATCCACTGCGCTACCTAGCCACCCCTGGACTAATTCAATTTAACAAATATTTGAGCTGCTTCTGTATCCAGAGACTAGGAAACACTGAGGATACAGAGTATAATCACATTTGAGCAATGGGGTTGATGATGATGTTAGTCTTTCATTCTCAAAGAAGACCATGACATCATGGAGGTGATGCTATGACAAGCACATGAATTGGATTTGAATGAGGAGTGCTGTGTGCACTTTCTCCTCCAGAATCATTTGGATCCAGTGGCCAGATATGAATTAAGATGACTAGAAAGATCACACAGCTAGTAGTATCTAGTGTCTGAGCTCAAATTCAAACTCAGGTCCTCCTGACTCCACCGTGCCACTTATGGGGTTGGGGTAGGAGGGAACAGGATAAGCTAAATACAAGCAACTATGTTACAGGCTGCTTAGTCTCTTAGGCTATATATACAGGATACATAGCTGCATACTAGGACGAGGACCCTGCTCTCCTTCATTCCCAGCTCTGTTCCTTGGAGACAACAGGGTTTGGGGGTCAAAAGACCTGGGTCCAAATCCAATATCTGCTACTTATAACTTGTGTAATCTTGAATACGTCCTGTCTTTGGGCTTCAATTTCTTTCTCTTTAAGATGGAATTTAATAAAAGGTTCTTTCCCTGAGATCTGTAAATGTAAATTTTTTTGTAATTGCATTTCAATATATTTCCTTTGTATTTCTCTATAGATAGATATTTGCTTTTAAAAATACTCTAATGAAGGGTACCATAGCAGCTGTCAAAGTGGTCCATGTTACAAAAAAAGGCTAAGAAGTCCGGTCCTAGAAGATCACTAATGACCCTTCGTCTCTTAAATTCTGGAGTCTCTTCATGCTCTTGTCTCTTTGGGATCTGCAGTAACTTCAGTCATTTCTGGTTTCCAGATTCGAATGAGAAGATTGTTGTTTCTGTAAGTCCTGTCCATGTCATGGCAATATTGTCAAGGGGGTCTTCTTGGTAAAGATACCAAAGTGGTTGCCATTTCCTTCTCCAGCTTATTTTACAGCTGAGGAAACTGAGACAAACAGGTTAAGTGACCTGCTCAAGTCACACAACTAGTTAAGTATCTGAGGTTGGATTTGCACTCAGGTCTTCCTGATTCCAGGCCCATTGCTCTAACACAAGAGATGATAGATAATGCCAACTCCATTTCAGTTGCTCAAGGGAGAATACAAATCTGGGCAGAAGTCAACATAAGAGGAGATGATAGTTTCCATCACATCCTGTACCCAGTTTGCTATACCAAAGATTTCAAGGAACTTTCTGTTAGGTGAGACCTACCACTCTATTTCTTTACTGAACTAAGTGACCTTGTTCATAAAAGGAGAAATTTATTCTTATATATAATCTCAAGTGTATACTTCCTCTGATTTTTGTTTTGCTATCCATGTGGACAAATGGGTTTCTTTATTTTCTATATGATTTCAAAGCAGAATTGGTCTTTGGGGTGAATGGAGTCAATACTTTAATATAAAGCTGGGGGCCCTTCTTCCTCATTAAGAAATAGGTGATTGGGGGTAGATAGGTGGCACAGTGGATAAAGCACTAGCTCTGGAATCAGGAGTATCTGGGTTCAAATCTGGTCTCAGAAACTTAATAATTACCTAGCTGTGTGGCCTTGAGCAAGCCACTTAACCCCATTACCTTGCAAAAAAAAAAAATAGGTGATCTTGGGGCAGCTAGAGTTGATAGAGCAAATCTGGCTTCAGATACTACTAAATAATAACCTAGCTGTTTGACCTTGGGCAAATCATTTAACCCCATCTCCTTCCAAAAAACAAAAGAAAACAAAACAAACAAAAAGGAAATATGTGATCTCACAGTCCTGCCTGGCCCCATGGGTTGGATCTTCCTTGGCAGGAAAAGTGTTCAAGGGGGAATCAGTATGGAGAAAACAAAAGGGAAAAGATGCATATTCAGGATATATAGCGGCTTACTAGGATGAGGACCCTGCTCTCCTTCATTCCCAGCTGCTGTCAAAGTCGTTGATGCCTTCCATGTTCGAGTACAATAATTATACTCTTATATCCAACCCAGAAAAATGCAACAGCTTGGAGTGCTTGGTCCTTTTTCTTGACCCCTACAGGCCCAGAGATGGGGGGCTGGGGGGAACAGATGGAGGTGGCCCCTAGCTTCCCTAAGACTTTTCCTGGTAACTCTTTAGGACAAAATCTATTTAATGGTACATGGACTACTCCCACACATAGTCTGACTGCATCCAGTCTGGAGAAGATAGGGTCAGAGGCCCACCCTATTCCTCCTTCCAACCTCCTCCAAGAAAGGGGGGAAGCTTATTTCCACACTGATTCCAGTTTTGAAGTCCTTAATCTATACAGTCTCATATATATCTTGAGAATAAAAGAAAGATCTTTATCACTGCCTTCCCTCTGGGACTGTCTCCAGGGAGCAGTCTTCATTGTTTACACCATATGTCCAAAACAATTGCTGCTCTTACCTGTATTTTTAACTGTGTCATATGTGCTGCATTACTCAGATGTACCTACCTTTGACTTAAAAACCTCTTTTAGAAATTAAAATTAAACTACTATCAAGCCCACAGAATATAAAATATAGAAAGCTACCTTTTGCCTAAACTTCTGAAGTCTGGTCTCAACAGCTCTCTTGGTGAAATTAAGGACCTAGCCATTTTAGATAGAAAAGTATGTTACAGGTGCGACAAGCATCTCAATGAAGAGCACCTTGTGCTGCAGAACATCAAAAAAAATAGTGATCAGAAAACTTCTAATAACATTTAAGGGAACAGATCAATATAATTCTAGCTTAGTACTCCTTTTTCTTAGGAAGAGAAGAGTGACTAAGCTTCTGGTCCCCAATCTCCTACTTATTCTCTTAGTAAAGTCTCCCTTGGAAAAGAGGGAGGCAGGGAGAAAAAGCTTGGCTGTCTATTTTGCCTCTCTTTAAGACACACAGGACACCCTCATGATATGAGAGAGCGCCTTGTTACCTAAAGCAAAAAAATTAAACTTCATGTAAGAGAATAATTAGTACAAATATCCTACAGAAGGTTTTCAGACTATGAAAAAGAAGAACATCAGGGCTCTTTTTAAGGGGCTCAGTATAAATGAATTAATGAAAAGAATTGATTATTTAATATCTACAACAAAACACTGTACTAAGTGCTAGGGATTTAAGTATAGAAACAAAACAATTCCTAATCTCAAAATTTTAACATTGTAACAAAGGAAGATGCAGGGAGAGGATAAGATTTCAGGGCAGATGGCAAAGTCTGAAGGTCCTTGAAATGCAGTATCAGGATAGATGACAATGCCCAGGGATCTGAAGGCCTAGTGGCAAGGGAGTGGCTTAGTGGTCTGGGTGGCAAGTAAGTTAATATGGTAAGGGTGTAAGGATAAGGCTGACATCTTATTTTGTGGCATTTTGATAAAATCATGTTTCTCATAATTAACAATTTGACAGCATTAACTTTGTTTTTCAACTCTTCAGTAGCAGGTTGGGGGGGTCTATATTTCCATTCCTCCTCCTCCCCTATGCAATGATAGTAGGGTCAGGGTCAATATTCTGGGAGAGCCTGTAAGGTGGTGGTTCTCCTACTGCAGATGAGAAAAGAGAGCTGTTTTTCCCAGAAGTTGGTGTCCCTTATTCTTCACCTGCTGGTTGTGAAATATTGCCAGGGTATATTGACCTCCAAAATTACCCAAGCCAATTTGAGACCTACTGTGTGGCAGTTGGAAAGAAGTTACCCTTCAATTTCTTTCTGATACAAACTTCCTCCCCTCCCCTGGCCTCCCTGTATTATCAGATAAGACATTCTCTGCCTGGCTCCAGGCATTTTGAGTAGCTGTTGTCCAGTGCCTAGAAGTCTCTCCCTCCTGCTTAAACCTTAATTTCTACAAGAAGCCTTTCCTCACTTCCTCTTGTTTATAGTCCCTTTTCATTGTTTCCTCTAACCTTTTTTATGTCTTATTTGTACATCATATTGATCAGCTAAGTGATGCAGTGGGTAGGAGTCATGAAGTCTTCTGAAGTCTTCCTCAGTTCAAATCTAGTGATCCTGGGCTAGTTTTGCCTTAGTTTACTCATCACTAAAATGATCAGGAGAAGGCAATGGCAAACTACTATGGTACTTTGTCTAGAAAATTCCAAAGAGTCAGACAGAACTGAAAAATGACTATACAACAACAAAAGTCTTCATATTATGAAGGGACCAGGGGGTGTGGAGGAAGGAGCATTTTTTTTGCCTTTCTTTGTATCTCCAGTATTTACCACAGTGCCTATACATAGTTAGTGTTTAATAAATGCATATCAAATGACTGACTGAAGCTACAATAATCAGAATACTGTAAAACTTTTTTCTAAGGATGGGGATTCTGTCAGATCAGAGAATTATAGATGTAAGAGAATTTTGAGGTTAGAAAGTGACAGAGTCAAAATTCAAAGTCAGGTCCTTTGGGTACACATATAGTGAGAGAGAAAGAAAGAAGAAAGAAAGAGAAAGAAAGAAAGAAAGAAAGAAAGAAAGAAAGAAAGAAAGAAAGAAAGAAAGAAAAGAAGGAAAGAAAGAAAGAAAGAAAAGAAAGAAGGAAAGAAAGAAAGAAAGAAAGAAGGAAGGAAAGAAAAGGAAGGAAGGAAGGAAGAAGAGAAAGTGGAAAAAGAAAGAAGAAAGGAAAAAAGGGAAGGAGGGAGGGGAGTAAGAGAGGAATCTAAAGTCCTGGGATACAGCAGAAGAGGTCAGCATCACAGTTTCATTCAAGAATTTGAATCCTAAAAAAAAAGCAGGATAGAAACCTCAGGGATTAATTACCAATAGGGGCATGCTATTAGCCCAGAGTCAAAGGGGAGGCAAAGGAGTTGATTTTCAGCCATTGGGAGGAGGTTGACATGAATGGAGGAAATCAGTTTTGAAGAAAGGGCTCTGCCCAGTTCCTGAGACCTCTAATGCCGGCTAGGAAGAAGATCTGGATTATAATGTGGACACTGAATGCAGACACTCTCTGGTGCCAGAGGAGAAGGACTCAGGACTCAGAGGAGGAAGGCTGAATCCTGAGGACTCTCTTTTCCTGCCTCTGGATGAATCCTGTCTTATCCATTAGCCAATCCCAGGATTGGGGGAGTGGGTCACCAGGTCTGAGGATACAAAGAGCTCACAAGTGATCCAGGACTGCGTAGATAGTGAATAAGTTGACATGCAAAAGCATATCATACCTTTGTGCAAAGCACAATGTAAATTCTTAATAAATACTCTTTGTTTATTAACAGATATAGAACTTCATCAGTCTGATTCTGGGGGACATTGTTTAATGAATTAGTCCAAGTAGCTCCTGGAGGCTCCAGCCTGAGTTTCCCAGATGTGGCCTTCTTCCCTCTTCCCTCAGATCAGGGGTATGCTCAGAACAAAGGTGCTCCTGGAAAGTAACGTCCTGCCATTCCTGGGGCAGCTTCTGCATCATTTAGGGGCATAAGAAAGTACTGGAACTTAGTCTGGCCTCTATGATGGATGCCTAAGACCGCATAAATTGTCAAAGGATAAGTTGAATGGCATAGTAATCAGAAGATGCATCTTTTTGAGTTCAAATCTGGTCTTAGACAGTTACCTATTGTACAACCCTGGGCAAGTCATTTAACCCTATTTGTCTCATTTCCCCCTCTATAAAATGAGCTACAGAAGAAAAATGGGACAGGGTGGAGACAAGATGGTGGGAAAGGCCTGCTCTCTCCCCAAACACTACACCCCACCCCCAGCCCCCCAGCCTCGAATTCTGGAGCGGCAGAACTTACAAAAGAACAGGGTGGAACAACTTTCCAGCCCAAGACAATTTAAAAGGTCTGAGTGAAGGTGAGAAAGGAGTATAGTTCAGCACAGGTAAATAGTCCTCGGCAAATCAGCAGGTCTTGAATCAGGGGCAGCAGCAGTGATTTCTCCATCTCTCAGCATACACTGAGTAAAGGGTCCGACAACTGATAAGGAGGAGATTTCAGGGGCACCTTTACTGGCTTGGGGAGGGGTGGGACTGGATTCTTGCATTTCCCAGACCAGGTCACAGTCCTGGGTCTCCATCTGCAGCCCCATACCCACTCCCACCAGCTGTTCCAGGAGAGGTGGGACCCTAGTCACAGTTCCAGGGCACAAAAAAAGTGCCTGCGATTGCTCACAGACCAAGGCTCAGGACAGGAGAGTAATAAACACACCTCTCCCTAGAAAATCTCATCTTGTAATAACTGAAAATTTACAGGCCTCCAAAATTACCTCTGAAAACAACTAATCCCAAAACTGAAGCTTATGAAAATGCTCCTTGTCTCAGGAAGCAGAGCTGTACTTTGCCATAGAGTTAAAAGTCATGAACCAGGTTAAGTTTCAGCTTGGAAACTTAAGCAAAAAAGTCAAAAAAGAACCTGACTAAAGAATGGTACTGTGGTGACAGGGAAGATCACAACACAAACTCAGAAGAAGACAACAAAATCAAAATTGAAATATCCAAAGTCTCAATATATAAATTGGTCATGGAATAGCTCAAAAAGAATTTTTAAAAATACACTAGAGAAAGAGGAAAACCTGGGAAGAAAAATAAGAATGATGCAAAAACATCATTTAAAAACAGTCAATAGTTTGATAAAAAAAAAAGGTATTAAAAATGCTGCAGAAAATAAAAAGGAGACTAGGTCAAAGAGGCATAAAAATCCAATGGAGAAAAAAATGCCTTGAAAAGTAGACTTAGATAAAGGAAAAAGATATACAAAAATTCACTGAAGAAAATAATTCCTTAAAAATTATAATTAAGCAAGTGGAAGCTAATGATTTTATGAGACATCAAGAAATAATAAAGCAAAATTAAAAAAATGAAAAATAGAAAGACAATGTGAAACATCTCATCGGAAAAACAACGAGCCTGAAAAATAATTTAAGAATTATTGGATTATCTGAAAGCCAGACTTAAAAAAAAATAGCCTAACTTCATCTTTCAAGATATCAAAGAAAGCTGCCCTGATATTCAATAACGAGAGGGTAAAAAAGAAATCAAAAGAATCCACTGACCAGCTCTTGAAAGAGATCCCAAAATGAAAAATCCTAGGAATATTATAGCCAATTTATAAGTGCTTCTGGATCAAGGAGAATATTTTGCAATTAGCTAAAAAATATTCAAATTTTGTGAATCCACAAGATTTAGCAGCTTCAACATTAAAAAACTGGAGAGTTTGGCATAAGATGTTACAGAGAACAAAAAAGATTAACTATCAAGAATCAGCTACCCAGGGGGCAGCTAGGTGGCACAGTGGATAGAGCACCAGCCCTGGAGTCAGGAGGACCCGAGTTCAATTCCGGCCTCAGACACTTAATAATTACCTAGCTGTGTGGCCTTGGGCAAGCCACTTATCCCCATTACCTTGCAAAAAAAAAAAAATAGAATCAGCTACCCAGCAAAACTGAGTATAATTCTTCAAAAAAAAAATCCTATTCAAAAGAAAAGAGGACTTTTAGGTATTCCTGATTAAAAGACCAGAGCTGAATAAAAATTTTACTTTCAAATACAAGACTCAAAAGGATCATAAAAAGGTAATACAAGGTAAGGAGGAGGGGAGGCAGCTAGATGATTCAGTGAATTAGAGCACAGGTACTGGAGTCAGGAGGGTCTGAGTACAAATTTATTCTCAGCTAACAGGCTGTGTGAACCTGACAAGTCACTTAACTTCAACTGCTTCCAAAACAAAAGATAAACAGGAAAGAGAAATCATAAGGGCTTCAACAAAGTTAAGATATTTACATTCCTCCATGAGAAAATGATTCTTGTAACTCCTAAAATTTTTCTCATAATTAGGGCATTTGGAGTATACATAGAGGAATATTTACCTAAAAAAATAAAATTAAGAGATAAGAAGAATGTACTAGGAGAAGGGGAAAGGGAAAGATAAAAATGGGGTAAATTGTCTAGCATAAAAAGTGTGAAAGAGATTTTACAGTGAAGGAGAATAGGGGGAGGGGGAGAAGAGAAATTTTAAGCTTATTGGAATTGGCTCAAAGAGAGAATAACATACAACCTCAGCTGGGTATAGAAATCTATGTCAGCATACAGAAAGTAGAAGGGGAAGGGTATAAAAGAAGTGGGCTACTGATAGAAGGGAGAAGGATTAGGGAAGATTATAGTAAAAAAACAAAACACTTTTGAGAATAAATGGAATGAAAAGAGAGAGGATAAACAAGGGAGAAAATAGGATGCAGGAAAACAGCAATCATAGCTGAAAATAATTTGCAATAAAATTTTTAAAGACTGTACTTCTTAAATGTATATAGAATGATATAAAATTTAAATAAATAAGTCATTCAATTGATAGTCAAAGAATATGAAAAGGTAGTTTTCAGACAAATCAAAGCTATCTATAGTCATATGGAAAATGCTTTAAATTACTCTATTTTAAGAAGGATTTTAATTATTTTGAATTTTTCAATACTTTTTTACAAATTTTTTACTAAAATTTACAATTTTCTCCCTAATCTTGCTTCCCTTCCCCCTACACCCTTCAGAAGGCAATATGTTAGTCTTTACATTGTTTCCATGGTATATATTGATTTAAATTGAATGTGATGACAGAGAAATCATATCCTTAAGGAAGAAACAAAGTATATGAGATAACAAAATTACATAAGATAATTTTTTTTTAATTAAAGGTCTTTGGTCTTTCTTCAAACTCCACATTTCTTTCTCTGGATACAGATGGTATTCTCCATCACAGATAACCCAAAATTGTGCCTGATTGTTGCACGGATGGAATGAGTAAGACCATTAATGTTGATCATCATCCTCATGTTGCTATTAGGGTGCACAGTGCTCTTCTAGGTCTGCTCATCTCACTCAGCATCAGTTCATGAAAATCGTTGCAGGCTTCCCTGAATTCCCATCCCTCCTGGTTTCTAACTGAACAATAGTTTTCCATCATACACACACACACACACACACATATATGTCACAGTTTGTTAAGCCAGTTGAAAGACATTCACATAATTTCCAATTCCTTGCCATCACAAACAGGGCTTCCCCTCCCCCTATTCTCCTTCACTGTAAAATCTCTTTCACACTTTTGTACAAGCAATAATTTTATCCTTTTTCATAATCTCTTCAGAGTATAGACCCAGTAGTAGTATTGCTGGATCAAAGGGTATACACATTTTTGTTGCCCTTTGGGTGTAATTCCAAATTGCTGTCCAGAAAGACTGGATGAGTTCACAGATCCACCAACAATGCATTAGTGACCCAGATTTCCTACAAACCTTCCAAAATTGATCACTGTCCTTTCTGGTCATATTGACCAGTCTCAGAGGTATGAGGTGGTACTTCAGAGATGCTTTAATTTGCATTTCTCTAATAAGAAGTGATTTAGAGCAATTTTTCATATGCCAATGGATCATTTTAATTTCTTCATCTGTAAATTGCCTTTGCATATCCTTTGACCATTTGTCAATTGAGGAATAGCTTGTCTTTTTAAAAATTTGACACAGTTCTCTGTATATTTTAGAAATGAGACCTTTGTCAGAAATACTAGTTGTAAAGTTTTCCAATTTGCTACATTTCTTTTGATCTGGGTTGCAGTGGTTTTGTCTGAGCAAAATATTTTAATTTAATGTAATCAAAATTGTCTAGTTTGTTTTTAATGATGTTCGCCATCTCTTCCGTGGTCATAAACTGCTTCCTTTTCCATAGATCTGACAGGTAAACTATTTTTTGATCTCTTAGTTTGCTTGTTTTTTATGTCTAAATCCTGTAACCATTTTGACTTTATCTTGGTATAAGGTGTGAGGTGATGGTCTAATCCAAGTTTCTTCTATACTAACTTCCAATTTTTCCATGAGTTTTTATCAAAGGGAGAGTTTTTATCCCAATGGCTGGGCTCTTTGGGTTTATCAAACAGAAGATTACTATAATCATTTCATGTCATTGCTCCTAGTCTGTTCCACTGATCCACCACTCTGTTTCTTAGACAATACCAGACAGTTCTGATGACTGATGCTTTATAATATAATTTTAGATCTGGTAAGGCTAAACCACCTTCTTTTGTACTTCTTTTCATTGAATATCTAGATATTCTTGACTGTTTATTTCTCTACATGAATTCACTTACAACTTTTTCTAACTCATTAATTTTTTTTTGTAATTTTGATTGTTAGGGCACTAAACAAGTAGTTTAGTTTTGGTAGAATTGTCATTTTTATTATATTAGCTCAGCCTATCCATGAGCAGTATTGATGCTTGTCCAGTTATTTAAATCTGATTTTATTTGTAAGAGAAGTGTTTCGTAATTGTTTTCAAAAAGTTTTTGAGTCTGCCATGGCAGGTAGACTCCCAGGAGTTTTATATTGTCTGAGGTTACTTTGAATGGGATCTCTCTCTCTAGCTCATTCTCCTGTATCTATATATATATAAATCTCTCTGCTTCAAATGAGTTTCTAGTAAGCAGCATATTGAAGGATTCTGGTTTTTAATCCACTCTACTATTCACTTACATCCTGTTATTTTCCCTCTGTTTGTATTTTTCCCCTTCTTTCACTTTATCCATATTCCCCAGTATTTTTTTCTGAATACCACCACCTTCAGTTTGTTTGCCTGTTGTGGCTTGCTTCCTTGGGGCCCACAGAGGCGACCTCCCTTCTGGAGGGGAGCTGAGAATAAGGAGTCAAGCTACTACTGCCTTATGCCTCCAGCTCAATTTTATTACTGCTTAGCTATTACATATATATTGTGAGGTCTTCCGGGGTAGAACAAAGAAAAATGAGGGAATGGGGGGTGAACAAGTGGTGTACGTGTTACAGGATAAGGGGGTACGTTAGTGGGGGAGGTGGTAAAACACAGCTGTGTTCTGTGCCCTTGGGCTGTGGGGCAGAATGACCATATCCCAAGGACTCCGGAGCACCTTATCTCTAAGGGCGGCAAGCCAGCTCCTGAGATCTCCAGGTGACGGTTTACCTGGAAATGATTTGTGTCATGGCTGTTAGAATAGCCTTTGTACCCACATTTGCCCTCCTATATCCAACCCCCTCCCCTTTTTTCCTCCCTTTACCCTTCTTCCTTCCCTTCCTTCTATTGGTTCCCCTTTTCCTCCCCCTCCCCTTTCCTCCTTTTAATATTTGAAAGATAAAATAAGTTTCTTAAATGAGTGTATGCATGTTAACTTTATGCCAAATCTGATATAAGTAAGATTCAGTTGGTTCTCACCTCTTCTCTTCTTCCCCTCTATTGCAATAGGTCCTTTGTACCTCTTAATGTAATGAGATTTACCCCATTCAGTCTCCTCCATCCTCCCATCTCTTTACTGTCCCCCTTTTCACAGAGGTATTGTTTTTAAATCATTCTATCTGAGTCACAGAACAGTCACTTCTGGCTAAGTATACTCTAATAGAATTGTAATTTTTGAGAGTTATTATAGAATCTTTCTTTCAGGTAGGGATATAACCAGTTTCATTTTATTGGATAGCAGTTTCACAAATAAGTCATGTGTGTCCATCCCTTCTGGCTAAATATATTCTCTCTAATAGAGTTATAATTCTGGAGAGTTATTAAAAGTGTTTCCCCCAGGTAGCAATATAACCATTTTCATCTTACTGGATGGCAGTTTTTTTTACACACCCCCCCCCCCTTTATACCTTTTCATGTGCCTCTTGTGTCTCCTGTTTGAAATCCAAACTTTCTATGAAGTTTTCATAAGGAAAAGTTGCAAGTCTCCTATTTCATTAAATGTCCATCTTTTGGACTATGGTCCAAAGAAGACTCAGCTTTGTCAGATAATAACTTCCTGGCTGCATGCCAAGCTCCCTTGCTTTTTGGAATATCACATTCCAGGCCCTTCAATCCCGTAATGTTGATGCAGCCAGGTCCTGTGTAATGCTTACTGTGACTCCTTGGTATCTAAATTGTTTCTTTCTGGCTGCTTCAAGGATTTTCTCTTTTATCTAATAGTTCTGGAATTTGGCCACAATATTCCTTGGCATTTTCATTTTGGGATCCCTTTCTGGAGGGGATCAATGTATTTTCAATAACTATTTTGCTCTCTGGTTCCATTGATATCAGGGCAGTTTTCCATCACCAAATCCTGTAACATCAAGTCGGGTTTTTTTCCCTCTTCAATGTTTTCAGGAAGACCAATAATTCTTAGCTTATCTCTCCTTGATCTATTCTCGAGGTCAGTCATTTTGCTGATGAGGTATTTTACATGTTCTATTTTTTTTTTGATTTCTTGGTATTAACAGACTCATGTTGTTTCACAAAGTCATTAGTTTCGACAGACTCCATTATTTTTTTAGAGAAGAATTTTGTTCATTTACTTTTTTCAAGTCCTTTTCCAATCAGCCAATTCTATTTTTTAAAGTTTTCCATTTGACCGATTGAGATTTTAATAATTTTCTTTTTGCATTTGTCCAATTGTATGTTCCAAGGATTTGCTTTCTTGTTGCAAGTTGTTAATTTTCTCTCTCCCAGATTTTCTAATTGATTTTTAAACTCCTTCCTGATTTCTTCAAGGAAATTTTTCTGTGCTGGAGACCAGATCATATTCTCCTCAGAGGTTCTAGGTCTCTCTGAATTAGGGTCTTTTTCCTTCCTCCTTTCTGCTGGCCTTTCTTCATTTTCCGCTGCCTGATCTTGTGCTGGAGAGGGGCTGGTTCACAGAGCTTTGGTGTTGAGATTCCTAGAGGCTTTACTCACTAGGTTTAGTAACACCAAGTGGGCTGGCCAGTAGGGGGTGCTGATTTCTTTCTCTGGAATATCTGTGATTTTGATGTGAGACCCTCTCCCTTGGCCTGGAGGGGGTGATTGAAGCTACTGAATACTTTTATCTTTGAACAATGGTGAGCTATGGCTTGGGGCAAGATAACTACTCTCCCTATTCACAGCTGAGGGAGCTCTGCTGCTCACACCTGAGCCTGGGAGAGGAGGTAGACTGTAATTGTGTTTGTTCTGGGAAGAGCCTACACCTGAAATGAGGGTATGGACACTGAGTTCCTCCAGACCAGAGGAACCCAGGGATGGATGTCTGCAACTTGCCCTCTAGCCCTGCTGGTAAGCCCCAGACCATCAGTCCCACAGCCAATGCCTCTGTGGCTGATCAGGGTAGTCCTGCTCTCAGGCTCTCACCTTCCCAGAAGACAAACCTTGAGGTAGATGTTCTTCTCCTAGCTTCTCTTTCTGGGTTTTGTACACTAGATTTCTGTTAAGTGGTTTATTTCATATTATATATGAGGGGAGATCAGGAGATCTTAGCACAGTGCCTGCTTTCTCTCCACCATCTTGGCTGGAAGTCTTTAAATCACTCTTAACAAGAGAAATGCAAATTAAAACAATTATCAAATTGGATAACATGACAGAAAAAGAAACTGACGATTGTTGGAAGGGAAAATTGAGACACTAATGCATTGTTGGTGAAATGGCATACTGAATCAACCAATTCTGTGGAGCAATTTGGAACTATATCCAAAGGGCTATAAAACCAAACTTTGATGTGCATTTAAATGCCAGTTTCCTCTCTGGATATGAATGGCATTTTCCATCACTAGTCTTTTAGAATTGTCTTTTACCATAGTACAGCTAAAATGAACAAGTCCAACATAGTCGAACAACATCCAGCATTGTTGTTAGTGTGCATGTTTTTCTTGTTCTGCTCATTTTCCTCAGCATCAGTTCATATAAGTCTTTTCCAGACTTTTCTTTAAGTCCTGCCTGTCCTTCACTTCTTACAGAATCACATCCATACACCACAATTTGTCTAGCCACTCATCAACTCCTGGACAATCTCTCAATTTCCAATTCTTTGCCACTAAGAAAAGAGCTACTACGAATAATTTTGTATTTGTCGTTTTTTTTTACCCTTTTTGGTGATCTCTTTGGTATACAGACCTAGAGCAGAAACCACAGTAAATATGCCCCCAAAGACTACAGTAAATCTCCATGTTAGTCACTGAAAACATATTAAAAGCTAATTCATAAGAAAAAAATTGAACTTGTTTTCTTTCCTCACTAATCTGTTACACAAACAAAAAGAACCAAGTTAAAGCTAAGAATTTTAGATAGCAAACCAATCATTTTGTAGACAAGCAACTTGAGGCCCAAAGTCTGGTGTGTTCGTGAGTTGAGTTGGAATGCTCTTTGGTCCCCTCACCATTTCCAGTTTCTCCTCTACCTCCATCACTCAGTAACCCCTTTTCCTTTATGGTTCATGTTATTTGTATCTACACCCAATCCCAATCCTAGAGACTCCCAAGAACTCACCTTCTTCCCTCAATGAATTTGGAACAGGACTCCCAATTTTTCCTACCTCTCCAATTCTTATCTTCATATAAAGGGACTTCAGAATGCATACTGAGAATCAAATGCTCTAACCATTAATTAGCTCAATCTATCACCTTCCCATGAGCTAATCTTCCAATCTTCCTCAGCCAATACATGAAAATGGAACTACTCTTTATCTTGCCATCATCCACAAGTATACCACCTCCATGTTTAAGAATTCCAAAATACCCTCTGCCTCTCCTTATATAAAAATCACACTCTATGTCCACAATGTGACCTCCAACCTCTCAATTATCTTTCAGGTCATTTTTCTGAACTAGACATTCTCTCCACTTTTCATCAACTCCTTGGTAAAACAATTAGACTTCACATTGTCAATATCTTCTCTTGAATCTCTGGTCGTCCTTATTTCAATCATTATGCCTTGCAAAGCTTCAGCCTCGAATCACCCCCACCATTTGCTACTTTTGCTGAATGGAGAAAAAAAAACTGCCTAAGTCCACTACATATTTATACTACTCAACCTCAACTGAATGCTCTTCACTGCTAGGCAATATTGCTCTTATTCACTTACTATCCCTCAATCTCATGTCTGAAATCCTTGCCTCATATTTTACATAAAATAATTCAACCCAGTTGCCATGAGCTTCCTAGCTGTCATCTCTTATTACTCAAGTGCCTTCTGCCAGTCTCCTCTTTCAACCCTGTCTAAGGTGACCTTACTTCTTACTATTCTATCACCTCCAATTGACTGACCCCTTCTGTCATTCCACTGTCAATGATTTTCAGTCTCTACTGGCTCATTCCCTTTCCCCCCCAAAATGTACATGACTCCGATTCTGAAAAATTCACTTGATTCATCCAGTCTTGTTATTGTCTGTTCATTGCTAAACATCCACTCTCTTCCCCTCAGCAATGAACAGTCAGGTTAATATCGTTACATACATATTTGTGTTAAGCATATTTACAGATTAGTCATTTCTGGTATGAGGAATTAGGATTAAAGGAAAGAAATACATGAGATATTTTTTAAAAAGTGAATATAAATTTCATCAGATTCTGATTTTGTTTTTTCTTCCTCTGGTTGGGAATAACATTATCCAAAGCCAATCTAATAGGGTTGTCCTAGCTCTCTGAACTGCTGAGAGGAGCTACATCCATCAAAGTTTATCAACTCACAATGTTGTTATTAATGTTCTCTTGGTTCTGCTCCTGTTGTTCAGCATCAGATTCTGTAATTCATTTCATGGTTCTCTAGAGTCCAACCACTTATAGTTTCTTCTAGAACAGTAGTATTCCTTAATATTGTTTAACCATTCCCCAATTGATGGGCATCTTGCTAAACTCCTTTAAAAAACTGTCCACAATGGGTGCCTGATTTTTCTTCCCTCTCTCTTTTTTAATCCCTTACAATTTTGACCATTTAATTCCACTGATCTCATAACTGTCAAATCCAGTGGCTTTTTTCTCTATCATTATTCTACTTGACCTCTGCATCCTTTAAAATTCTTGATCATTCTCTCCTTGATACTTTCTTCTGGCTCTCAACCTATCTGATTATTCTTTGGTTGAATCCTCTTCCCTATCACACCTATTAACCACAGCTGTCCCTCAAGGTTCTATCCTGGGCCCTTTTTTTCTTCTGCATCTATAGTATTTTACTTGGTCAACTCATCAGGTCCCACAGACAATTTTCTATGCTCAGGATTTCTGCCCTAACTTCTCTATTGATCTGTAATCTCACACCTGCAACTGCTTTTCAGACATATTAAACTGGATGCCCAAAAGACATTTTAAACTCAAAAATGAATTACTATTTTTCCCTCTAAAGCGTTCATCCTCTCACCTTCCTTATTATACCATCTGCCCAGTCAATCCGCCCTAGGAATCAAACGGGATTCCTTACTTTAGCTTCTCATATCCAAACTACTGCCAAGGCCTGTCCTCTCTTATACTTCTTCCTTGGCTGACAGTTAAGCCCTCACAGCTCCAATCTCCCTGTTGAGTTGTACTCAGAGCTGTAATTCCTAAGGATATGCCAGTCTGCATCATTACTACTCTCCAGAATTTCCACTATTCAATGCTTCAGAAGTCTGTCCCTTGTTCATATATGTTGCTATTTTGAACTTCCAAAGGCCAAGTGTGGTAGTGGCTGTTGACTCTTAATTGAAGTTTTCAACTTGTCTGAAAGAATAAGAGGGATGTATGTCTCTTATGGCACATCAGGGTAGAGTCGTTCCTGCACAATACACAAGGTCACACCCAGGAACCTAGTTATCCAGACAAATGTCCAACCAGCAATGTTAGGCACACTTGCTTTTTCTAGCCCAGTCAGGAGCATATAGAGCCTGTCTCTATCCTTGATATGAGGTTGCTAAGCAATTCCTAAAGAAGGGCCCCAAATACTTCACTCTGGCCCCAATAAAATTCCCTAAATCCATTCTGCTTTAGTGACAATTAGATTGTACCATACAGATAGAGCTCCAGTTAAACAGATTGATTTTAGCCATGGCCACATAAGTGCCCAAAATGTAGACAGTGAAGATGCAAAAATATAATTGCTATCCAGAAAGAATTTGTATTCTATTTTCCCACAAACATACCACATTATTATTATTATTTGTAATAGCAAAATGGGTGCTCATTTATTGTGGAATGAATGAACAAATTGTGGTAAATAAATGTAATAAAATATTATTATGTGGGATAGCTAGGTGGCACAGTGAATAGAGCACTTGCCTTGGAGTCAGGAGGACTTGAGTTCAAATCTGGCCTCAGAGACTTACTAGCTGTGTGACTTAACCCCAGTGCCTTACAAAAAAAAAAATGTCATAAAGATCAAATATGGGGAATTCAGTGAAACATGGAGACTTATAATAGCAAAATGTGTATAGTAACACAAATACCAAAATAATTAGAATTCAAAATGAAGGCAATCAACAGAGGTGGTTCCAGAGGACCAATGATGCAATATGCTACCTTCTGTCATTGGAGAACAGTAGACTAGAGACAGCTTAGTATATGCTACCAGAGTTGGTTACTATGTAACCAAGTTTTTATTATTTTGCTTTGTTTTGTTTTTGGGTGGGTGGGGGGAGGTTACAAAAAAAGACGTGAGGTTTATGTTGAGAAGAGATTGGGAATTAGAATAAAAGAAAAAAAAATTCTTTAGAAAATCTGCTACCTAAGTACCATGTATTACCACGGAAAATTTTATTGATGGCTTTTGCTTTTAAACAGATAATATCCTAATAACTTCTCCCTTTCATTGAGGCCTTCCAACAGGCAGCTGATGATACAAGCCTGGATTCAAGAAGACTTGAATTAAAATTCAGTTTCAGAAACTTATTAGCAATGTAATCCTGACAAGTCACTCTACTTGCTTCAGTTTCCTCATCTGAAAAAATGAGGCAAATAACAACAACTATCTCCTGGGATTGTTAGGAGGATCAAGTGAGATAATTACAAAGAACAGAGCCTGAGGGGTGGCTAGGTGGCAAAGTGGTTAGAGCATGGTCCTGGAGTCAGGAGTACCTGAGTTCAAATCCAGCCTCAGACACTTAATAATTACCTAGCTGTGTGGCCTTGGGCAAACCACTTAACCCCATTGGCCTTGCAAAAAAAACCCCCAAAAACCTATTTAAAAAAGAATAGAGCTGAGACAAAGTAAGTGCTACATAAACATTAACATTATTGTTGTTTCTACTTGCACTTACCATGGGCCTTTCCATTTCTATTTTGAGTCAACTGCAATCAATCAAGCAATTATTAAATGCTTGTGCACTGAATGTGCTAAGTACAGGAAATACAAAAACTTGTGAAGCAGTACCACCTATAAATAAAAATATTAATACCAATACTATACCCTGTGATTTAGATTTATTTTCAAGAAACCATTTATCTATTTACAAATATTTCTAGCTTTGAATGGTGTGTCCCCACCCCCACCATGACTCTTTCCCAAGATGATTTTAAGTAACATTTATGGAAGAAAGAAAATTATATGTAACATACAGTTGGGACTAACATTGTTTAGGATTTAAGAATTATTTAGTAACCATTACATTCCTCCCAAACCATAGCCTTAGTGGAATCAATCATATTCCTTTTAGAGAATTATAAGAAAAATCTAAACTTCTATGTAGAAGAGTCCTTCCCTTGGGATGCCTATTGCCAACAAAATTGCTTCAAGGGTGGAGAAAATAATGATCTTTGAACTAAGTCTGGTAATCAAATCACTCCCCTAAGGAAAGCCTTAGCTCATTTTCTACCTACTTTCTTCAAAGAGAAAGAGTTTTAGAAATCATATTTTTTCATGTATTTTTAGAGAATCAAAAAATGTTTAATATACTTCCATATTCCCTGAAATTTTGATTCTTCTGAGATTGTGATACTTCAAGATTTAACCGAGCATCTCTGAGAGTACATCTGTGTTCAAAGGATTATCCCCATTAGGGAACAACTTGGGTTTCTTAAAAGTCTAACAATTTCCCATTTGCAATCCAGTCCACTTTATCTCGTTTTAAATTCTGGCTCAATTCATTATCTGTCTTTATATCTCTACATATTTACATGTACTAAAACTCAGTGGGATGGCTATCCAATTGCTAAGACAAAAAAAGTAGAAGACTGAATTCGAATGAATGAGAAATGATAGTTATAAAGACAGAACCTACCTTGAGTCCATCGTGAAAGAACCCCACCTGTGAATACTAGATGACAATTACTGCCTCACTACAATCTATATATACAATACACACACACACACACACACACACACACACACACACA
Organism: Macrotis lagotis; assembly: GCF_037893015.1. Taxonomy (NCBI): domain Eukaryota; kingdom Metazoa; phylum Chordata; class Mammalia; order Peramelemorphia; family Peramelidae; genus Macrotis; species Macrotis lagotis. The sequence continues at coordinate 460,088,916 of NC_133658.1, forward strand.
CACACACAATCTATAAGGGTTTTAGAATCTGAGAAATAGCACCAATATGCAAGGAAGTTCACCAGTCAATTCTTTTCTGTTTGATTTCAAAGTTAATATCTATATAATCTATATAAACAAGGTCCAGGGAATCTTAAGGTATGTATACCGTTTATTGTTTTCAACAACATATTAGTAGATTGGATAATAAACATTACTTTTAAACATTCTCTTAACCAAAAATATAACAAATATTTACAATCACTCAGTAAAAATACAAAAAAGCATACAGAGGCACTGTCTTTCTAAAAGACGTAAGTGTAAGAGGTATCAAAAAATAGGAGATAAACATTGCTTGTTACAGAATACTTTACAATCACTGAATTGTGCAGTACAGTTGCTATTGGAATATTATTTCAACTGTGCAGTTTTTTTGCCAGTATTCTCACATATTTAGAATTTATAATACCAAGTTGAACTGCATTCCATGTGTATCAAAAATAAAGATAGCCATGAAGAGCACAACCTAAGCTAAAGCTGAACTGGGTGTTCAAGTTTCAATTATTAAATATACTGAGAAGCTTTGCTAAACAAGAGTATCTCTTTTCTCTCAGTAAGTTTAAGTTGATAGATTTCTCAAACTATTTCTAATGCTTAATAAAGTTTAAAATGACAACAAAATTTTTTTATCAGTATGCTGCAATCAAATTGCTTTTAAGATAGAGGAAATAAGAATGTTTTCCTTCCATTCTTTGGGAGGAAATGCTTTACAATTTTGCAAGTGAGGGGATCTAAATTATTACAAGGTCTTAGGTCCATGTTTACAAGTCAAGTAGAATTATCCCCAAGGCCTGCTGCTCTAAGATTCTATGCTTTATTGAATTTACATTGCAATTTAATACTCTGCTAAACCTAATTTTGTGGGTATTTATATCATCATTTTTCCAAATATAGAGCATCCATTTTTACTGAAAGTGTGCAGCGGAAAAATGAACACTAATTATATTCATCTTAAATTGAGACACATTTTGAAATTATTTATTTTCCTTATTATTATTATTTTTTTTTTTAGGTTTTTGCAAGGCAAACTTGCCCATGGCCACACAGCTAGGTAATTATTAAGTGTCTGAGGCCGGATTTAAACCCAGGTACTCCTGACTCCAGGGTCGGTGCTCTATTCACTGTGCCACCTAGCCGCCCCTTCCTTATTTTTTTTTAAAGAAACTTTGAAATTAAATTGCTTTCTTGGACACTTTTGGCACATAAGGGATTTTTAAAGCATTTCTTCTCTAATGAACTGAGAAGGGAAAGTAAGTCATCCCTTGATTTAAGTTAGGAATTTGGAAAAAATGTCAAAAGCAACTAGACAAAGAATATAGGACATAAGATCAGTGATTTTTTTTCACTGGCTTTGTGACAAACCAAGAAAATAAAACTGTAAACCAACTTAAAATAATACCAACAATCAAACTCAACAAAAAGGGAGTAAGTCTTTCTCAAACCTACACACAACCACAACACAATTCCTGTTGTCCCTGATCAATATGATCATTGGAATCCCTAATATACACACCTGGGCCAGGCAGCAGCAAGCCACCCAGTCATAAGCACAGAAAATCACCCGCTTCCCAGTCCCTTTCATGTGAATATATTGATTTACATTAATATCTTCTATCCAAGTAAAATGCCTATTCAGATTCCCTATCCTATGAAAAAGAGTGCTAAATAAGAAAAAGAAATGGATATAGAACAGTTTGCTGAATGTTTCATGCACCCCAATTAAAGGAGACACTTGCAGGAAAAACACGGCTTTGTTTTTTGTTAGCTATGCCAAGTGGTTCAAGGTAGAGTAGTGGTGGTAGACTAAATAAACCGTTCAGTATATGCTACCAAAGTTAGTCTGTGAAAGAAAAAATATTCCTTTTTTCAGGCAATGTACATATCCAGCTTCCTGATTAAATATTAATTCTTTACAAGTCAGATGACTACAATATGGTTTTAAAGCAGCTAATTCATTTCCCATACCATTTTTAAAGTTATTCCTAATCAATAGGGCAAAAAAGCTGTTATGTCAAATCCTGACTGCAGCAGCTAACCAAATCCAGAATTCTTCACTCTGAGAAAGAACATATTTCTTACATTCTTCAGTTATCAGCTTTGATTTCTGCAAAATAATTTTTTTAGGCATGGATTTCTTTTTGTTGCTTTTCTTAAGATAAACTACAAACCCTACAGAGGGAAAGAGACAAATGTCATTACTTTAGAACAGTGCACTGACTTGGGGCTCTGAAAGGAAGTGATAGAAGAGGGCAAGATAGTCTTACTGAGAATAATATTTAACACAAGAAGTCACAGATGAAAACACAGTTGACAATACACACTCAAATATGAATCAATTTCTGCCCAAAGTACATTTGGGTAATGCACATAATTAGCTTTGGAAGGGTTTTTTTGGTACTCATATAACTTTATGAATGTTATTTTGCTCACCTGGTACACTACAAAATTGAAGTGACATAAAATAACTTTAAAAACTTTTAACTTAAGATGTAGTGTAAAATATTTCACCCAACTTGTAAAAAATGTTAAAAATCTAGCCCACCTTGTAAATAAGGTCACAGAAATGTACAATTATAAGTTTAAATCTATATTAACACATTCATATCCAATTAAGTTACTGGAATGAATCTTTGAGTGTGATACTGGGAAAGAATAATCATGTTCATTGTTATATCCTTGTGTTCAGGTATCTCCTTTCTCCTACTAAAAAATAAATGAACATATACTTTAGTTGGCTAAATTTTAAAAATAGGTCATAATTGCACACGTACCAGTAAAATATAACCTAATGACAATTAGAAATGATCAGAAATAGATAAAAATACAGTAATTCTACTTCATAAATATTTTTATAGTACTCAATGTCTAAGTAGATAACATTTCCCCTCTGCTTCTCAGCAGGTATCCAAAGTGAGTAGCTGGAGTTGAAAATTCAATTCAAATCCATGACCGACTTGTTTTATACTCCCAGTTAAAGTAAATTTGACAGGTTGCTTCAGAAACAATGGAGCTTATAGCATTTTAGCCAGAAATGAATTTCAGGCATACAAGCACTTCCATTTTAATAATTTGGCTATCTTGAAGACTTCAAGATAATGCTTTCCCCTCATCAGAACCTAAATTTCTTGAGAGTTAGTGATTATTTTTTTTTATCACTAAGTAATTATCGATTGAGTCATACTTTGATTTTTTTTAAAGAAAGCTTAATCAAACTTTTTAAATTGGGACTACAAGATGACAACTTTTCACTGATTCATGTTCAGAACCAAAAATCTGTTCGTATTCCACTCAGAGTATATTTTCGCTCAATTCTAGTGTATTATATAAATAACCATGCTGCAATCTGTTACTCCATGGTTTTTCCTTGGGGAACACAAGCTTATTTTAAAGGACACTTGTTTGGTTATCCTAAGAATAGATAAAGTGAGTCTAATTTTTATTTCCTTCTTATACATATGAGCCAACCAGAGCATAATACTCAAACACAAATAAAGAAAATTCTACAAATTCTCAATTAGTTAATAAATTATTATTCAAACACCACTGGCAAAGTCCTTGATGTTTTGCAGAAATTTTGACTTTCTGCATGAAAATGGACATGAAAATAACATATGTCCAATAGGCCCATGAAATTAACATTTTTGGCTGAAAAACCATAATGCTACTTAAAATAATTTTCAAGAAAAATCCATAGAAATACTACAAGATACTAAACATTATTTTTCACACTTTAAGTGATTATCCCAGTGAAGGCCTAGTGTGTAGACAGACACTTATAACACTTATATCAATGTATAGTGTCAGCAAGTTTTGCAGAGTGGATGCTCTGTCAAACATAAGTATGGATTTCACAGGCTGTTGAGACTACATGCCAATAGAGACACAATTCAACCAGATCCACCTCACTGGTCTTAAAACAGGCACTAAAAACTTCTTAGTGTAGTAGCAGCAAGCTGTCAGCCCTGGCTAACAGAATCTTATGGTCCTTCTTCTCACAAGTACTTTGATTAGAACTTGGTTTCAAGATGGTTTCCCCAAAGACTAGACTGCTGAAACTTGTTCATTTTCTGAAAATGAGAAAAAAAGAAGTTAAGTAATTAGCATATACTTTTTCTACAATCATATTAATGAAAAGCAGTCAATCTCCTCCTATGTGATTCCAACATTAATGTTCAACAAAGACCCAAATTTCATCAATACCACAATTGTGCTCAGAAAAACACAAAAAACAGGCTTATAAAAAAAGTAGAACATTTCTCAAACTACACTTATAATTGGACAAAACTTATAGGAGAAAACATGAGTTTTAATACTGAAGAAAAAATATCCATGACAGTCTTTTTCAATGATGGACATTTTGAGAAATTCACATTTAGAGCTTTTTATTCATTAGGGATTAGGGAGAGATTTAACAAGATTTAGTAGTGATGACTTTTAGCTGTGACAGCCTAATGCAAAATGATGATGAATAATAATAATAACAACATGGGGCAGCTAGGTGGTGCAATGAATAGAGCACCATCCCTGGAGTCAGGAGAACCTGAGTTCAAATGCGACCTCAGACATTTAATAATTACCTAGCTATGTGACCTTGGGCAAGTCACTTAACCCCACTGCCTTGCAAAAAATGAAAACAAAATTAACAAATGATAACAACAATAATAATATTAAATGATAGCAGGTAATACTTATACTAATACCTAAATGTTAGGCACCGAGATCCCATTACATCCTCACAATGCTATCCATATTATAATCAAGAAAACTGAGGCAAACTGCAATTAAGTGACTTGCCCAGGGTCAGGTGGCTAATAACTGTCTTGAATTCAAATTCAAACTCAGGTCTTTCAGGTTCTCTCCTCTTTGATACCAAGCTGTCCCTCATCATACAGAAATGCTAACAATTGCAAAAACATAGTAAGTTCAGAGAGATCTGTAACTATTCTAATTGTTAATAATAGAATATCAATACTAGTATAGAAAAATCAGTGTCTCATCTTTGTAATACAAAAATTAGAAATGACCATTTCCTAAGATAGTATCTTGTATACTCACCCCAAGATAGCACCATAGTATGAACACTACTTTAAAAAAAGATAATTGCACTTAGCTTAAGCCCTGAATAAGACTGTCTCCATAAATAGTTTTTGAGAGGTTTTAAAATACATTCAAAACCATAATTTATAAAGCCAATAATAACTAAGAAAAATTAAAATAGAAAAATCACATAGCTATAAGGCTTAATTTGCACAGAAATTTAGATAACAGTAATCAAAGGTAGTTCATCCACATACCATCTGCTTCACTATCTGCATCAGTCACATCGGCTAGTTTAGGAAGGGATGGCTGCAGACTATGCCACTGCGGCTGAGATAGGATCTTCGATGAAATACAGGTCATAGGTTCACTAGCGAGAGAAGCTGATGAAAGTCTAGAGAGGTTGCTATGTATCATCTTTGACCTCTGTATTGCCACACTATAATCTGGAGGCTTTAAGTGTGGATGGTGGGGTGGTCCTTTTATGTCCGCTAAAGAAATCCCCATGTATCCTGGTGGGGTGGGAGGTGGCTCCCTATATCTATCATCCTTCTTAGGTGAAGTGACACAGTACACTGGCATAAAAAATAAGTAATGGAAATGTTAATGAAGAAATAAGATTTGAAAAGACAAAGCAAAATGTTATAATGGAAAAATAATTAAAAAGGTAAATGAAAAACCTCAATGACAATGGCAGATTTCTTTTCAATTTTTAAAAACCACCTTCTTGTTCAAAACTATTAAAGAACTACTGAAAAGAAGCTCTACCAATTTTTAGCACAGCATATAGAATAATCAAGAACTAACCTTGGGTCAAATTTTTGGCTCTGGTTTTAAAAACACACTCCAATAATGAGTTAAAGAAAACCTTCTGACATTGAAAAACTGAAAGCAATGTTCACCCCTCAGATATCACTCTCTATTAATTACATTAAATAGTATAATGAAGATTTTTACATCTAGGAACATCTGTTTTAAAATACTTGTGAGTAATCAAAAGTAACATAAAAGACGAGCAAAAATCAGTAAATTAAAATAGTATTTCCTCATAAAATTAGTTTCTTCTGATCCTATAACCAAATAGATTCACATGAACACATGAAGATGAAATTCCTATAAAATATGTAGATTTTATCCCCATATAATATTTCAAATAATAAAGTGAATGGTGTATAAAAATGATTATATAAATATATAAAAATTTATAAAATGAGCAAAGTGTATAAAAATGAGCAAAATGCTAATTCTTTCAAATAATATAGTGAATGATGTATAAATGACCTCTGATAAATACAATAGATTAGGGTCACAGTATGCATCTCAACTAAATAACTATTTCATTTCAAAAAAGATTCTCCTACTTTTTTATAAAGTTCAGAGAAAAACAAATCAATAATTTCAAATTTTACTAGAAAAATAATCATCAGCTAAATTTATTCCTCAAGTCTATAATCCCTGTACAGTCATTAAGTTTTGCAGACTGAATGTATTTATCAAAAAAGCATCAAAAAGGAAGACAAAATTATCAGACTAGAAACACAAAAGGATACAAGACTTAAAACCAAAGTACAGAATGAAATTTTTAAAAAGGGCTTTGTATCTTTTGCACATGCATGTGAAGCAGTCAGTAACTTAAGGGGACCAAAAGAACTAATCATTTATATAAAGCAAGGGGAAGAAGATAAAGGATCACTGAAATATCAAATTAAGTGAACCTAAAATTACATCTTTCTTCATTAGTTGGACTGAGAAGTATCAATGATTATTTTTATATTTTACAATTCTCCCCTCATGGTAGTTATAAAAATTATTCAATTAATCAAAGCAACACAAATACTGAATACTGTCTATATTGAATGGAATCTTATTCAAAATCAATTATTAGTGAAACAAATTTAGAGATGTCTTTCACTAAATTACTTCATTAACTTGCTGAGACTGTTAATGGCACATTTTCTAATGCTTTCCAGAAAATATATTCAAGTCTTAGATGTTATTTCATGTTTGAACCCCAAACTGTTCAATTTTTTTTATCTTAGAGGTACAGACAATTGTTCTAAGAACTAAAAAAGGAAACAAAAGTTACCTCTAAAAGTAACTTCAATGAACTAAAGTAGAAGGTTCATAAATCCTTGAATTAATTTCATCCTTTTAAGAACCTCAGAGTATTGGACATTTTTTCTGACCAGCCTTCAATATAGATACTTTTATATTAACAGAATACAAGCATCATGAGAGTAGAGATTGTTTTATTCTTTCTATTTGTATATGTATCACTTAACAAAGTACCTGTGGCTTTTAGCAGGTAACTCATAAATGTTTGTTTACTGATCTCCATGGAATCAGGTTCCAAAAACCACTTAAAAAAAAGAAAAGATGGGACACTGTTCACAAAGGGACCACATTTCTCCTGAAGGTTTTCTTGAGGAAAGTATAAATGTCTTGTTGACCAGGAACCCAGTGCCATTTCCTCTTTATTTAGATAACTCAAGACTTTGGAGGGGGGTATCGGATGCCTACACTACTTTCATTGGACAGTTATGGATGGATGCCAGTTTCCTCTATAGCATAATTAATCTTTTCTACCATAAACAGTCTAAGAATAGTTCTCTAAGATAAAGGAAGATTACTCTTTAGCCACAAAAAGACTTGCCCCATAGTTAATGAAAAGTCAGGCAAAGGCAAATTTTAATTCTTTGATGTATGCCTTATTTTCACATATCATAATCTTTTACTTCCCCCTACAGTATGCATATAATAAGCTTCAATAACTCCTCACTGAATGGATGAAATACTATGCCTTGTATTCTTAGTTCTCTTTGTATCCTACTAGCAGAATTCAACCTTCATTGCACATGCAACATACAATTACAAATATTGTGTAGAACCCATTGTTTCAGTAAATTAAGCAATAAGAGCAATGTCAGTTATGAATGGGTGGGGGTGGCAAGGGAGCTATGGTATTCAAGGACACTTCTTCAGCAGGATTAAAATGAGTGCAAGGAAATGAGAAGATGAAGAGAGATATGACATGCAAGAAAATAACAAAATAAGAAATTAGTACAGACTGCATGGGTGATTAGAATGGAATTCTGGTATAGACATGGATATTAGAGCATTCTGTATATGCTGTACACAAGGGGGGGATGGTAAAAATTATTTTAGGTTCACTTATCAAGTTCTGACCCTAAGAAGTCAGAACAAGCAAAATTAAATTCAAGGTTTCTATCATGTGCCACAAAGAGAAGGGCTTTACTTGTGTAATTTTGTTATTGCTGTTCAGTTCTTTCAGCCATGTTTGACTCTTTATGACCCCATTTTGGGATATTCTTGGCAAAGATGCTGAAGTGATTTGCCATTTTCTTCTTCAGATCATTTCTGACAAAGAACTGAAGAGGAGTTAAGTAACTTGTCCAGAATCACACAGCTCCTAAGTATCTGAGGTCAAATTTTAATTCACAAGGAGTCTTCCTAACTTCAGACCCAGAACTCTCTCCACTGTGCTCTCTACCTTCCCAGTCCCTTCTGCTTCAGTTTCAGTGCAACAAAATTGTTTTTTAGGAAACTGAAGTTCCCTTGATTAAAACAAATCTACTCTAATCAATAAATTCTGGTGGCTCCCTATTACACCCAGGATCAAAAAGAAAATCTGTTTGCCTTTTAAAGCCCTTCATAACCTGACCTCTTCCAGGTTGCTCACACCGTCCTCCCTTCATCCCACTCCACAACCCAGTGACACCAGCCTTCTTCTGTTCCTTGAACAAAACACTCAACATTCCTTTTCTTAGCTACATGTTTTTTCAGTGGCTGTCTCCCATCCCTGGTGCGCTCTCTCTCTCTCTCTCTCTCTGTCTTTTCATTCTTTATCTCAACCAAGATCATACCTTTCTACAAGTCACCTTTCACCATTCCCTTAATGCCAGTGCCTTCCCCTAAGATTATCTCCAATCTATCCTGTGTACAACTTGCTTGCACATGTTACTTGCATGCTATATCCTCCAAAAGACTGTGAAATCCTTGAGGGCAGGGGGCCGGTTTTACATTTTTAGTGCTTGGCATATTTTAATAAATGCCTTTAGGGGAAGCCAGGTGGCACAGTAGATAGAGCACCGGTCCTGGAGTCAGGAGGACCTGAGTTCAAATCCTGCCCCAGACACTTAATACCTAGCTGTGTGGCCTTGGAAGCCTTGCCTTGCAAAAAAAAAAAAAAAAAAAAAAACCCAACCCCAAAACCCCTAAAAAATGCCTTTAGAAAGCTGTTTTCAAAAATATCTCCTTTTTTTCTTTATCCAATACCCCCCCCCTTTATCAACTGGTTAGGTCTCATTCAAGAGAACAATGAAAATGTTTGTATGCAAGGTGAACACAGTGAGTGAAAAAATTTTCTACCAAGTGTGAACATATCAGGGTACTCTTTTTAGTTCCAACAATAGTGAAGCTAACTTTTCAATTTTTAGAGAAACAAGAGGCACCATGTAGTATTTAAGGATAGCTACTTTACTTAGAGAGCATATGCTGGACACATTCATTTCCTAAAAGAATTGATTTTGAAAGTTTCTACAAGCATGTAGACAATGTGAACCAAAGAGATGTGTGGGTCTCTTATTAGATAATGAGGCAGTCACACTGAGGGCTTTATCATGTTTTTACATGCTTTCCCCCCATTCCTACCCAAATTCTAAAATACTACATAGTTCAATACTTGTCAACATCCAGAAAGATGGATGGAGCCAAAATCTGCTAACATTGTTTCCAAATCACTTAATAAAAAGTGCTGCAAAGATAAAAAAATCAACATACAACTTACCTATCAAGCCTTTTTCTGTACTAGACGTAATTGTTTTATATGTGGTATCAGTGCTAGGGTGAGAATCCAAAGCCTCATCTCGCTCTGCAGTGGAATCCTCTACCACTTTTCTCTTCACCGTTCCATAGTTTGTCTCATTTGTGTCTGAGAGAGAGCTTAAGGAGGCCCAGCTTTGCCTTGACTGTACCCATTCTGTGCCATCTTTAGTATGACTGTTCATCTGAGAGTAGCCTTCTGGATACAAATAAGGTTCACAGTTTGTGGGTTCAACTTCAGCAATGGAAACACCCAAATGAGTGTGTCGATAAGAGTTCAAGAGGTCCCCGCTCTTCTGGTTCTGAATATTCTGGAAGTTATCATGGGAACTACTTGAACATGAAGTCCAACTTCCACGACCACTGTCAGCTGCTTCTATGGTGATATGTTCATGAGAAATCTCCTCAGTGCTCAGAGATGATGAAACAGCTAAACTCTTGACTACAGAAGGCTTTGAGAATGTCCATCTAAAGGTGGAAACAAGACACATGTGAACAAGCCATATTTAAAAAAAAAACTCTTCCCTTGCTTAACTAGTTAAAAAAAAGAACTTTTTAAATAAATTACATGCACTGTTGTAGAAATGCTAAGAAGCATGTCATACAACTTATGATAAAATAAGCTCACAAAAGCATAATTACTAAAATTACAAAAAGTAAAAGATATCTCTAAACCTTTTGTAGAAATCAGTTTGAATACTGAAATAGAAATCTGAAGTGGAGCCAAGATGGTGGGGCGGAGCCAAGATGGTGGGGCGGAGCCAAGATGGCTGCGTGAAGGCAGGAATTCCTGGAAACTTGTTCCTCAAAAAACTTCAAAAGCTGTCAAATTATGACTCTAGTCAAAATTTAGATGGGCAATCCCAGTCCAAGACAACTCAGAAGTTCCAAGGGAAAGGTTTGTTTCACTGGGACTGGGCGTAGGAAAAAGCCGCGGCGAGCATAACCAGGATAAGTGCCTAGATCACTGGGGTCATGGCAGAGGGGGCAGTTTCCAGACCTCCTGGCCCAGGAATCATAGGGAACAGCTTAAAGGGATGGTGAGAGAACTCTGCCACACCAGAGTCAGAGTGAAGCAAGCACTGGCCTCAGAGCATCCCTGTGGTAAGAACTGGGAAGCCACCCAGCACCTCCAGAGCACAGCTCACAGACAGTTAAGGGGGTCAAGGGAGACTGCAGAATTAAAAAAGTTTAGGCCAAATTGAAAAAGCAACACAAAAGGCAAATGAGGAGAAGAATGCTTTAAAAAAGGAGAATGGCCCAGCTGGAAAAGGAGACAAAAAAGGTCTCTGAATAAAATAACTCCTCCAAATGCAGAAGCTGATGATTTTGTGAGAAATCAAGAAGAAATAAAACTATTCAAAAAAAAAAATCCAAAACTAGAAGGAAATGTGAAATATCTCACTGGAAAAACAATCAACCTTGAAAACAGATTCAGGAAAGATAATTTAAAAATTATTGGGCTACCTGAAAGTCACAACCAGGAAAAGATCCTAGACTTCCATTTTTCAAGAAATAATACAGCAAAATTGCCCTGAGATCCTAAAAGCTGAGGGTAAAATAGAAATTGAGGGAATCCATTGATCCCCTCCTGAAAGAGATCCCAAAAGAAAAACTTCCAGGAATATTATAGCCAGATTCCAAAACTCCCAAGTCAAAGAGCTGCCAGAAACAAACAATTCAACTACCATGGTTCTATAGTCAGGGTAATACAGAATCTGGCAGCATCTACATTAAGGGCTCATAGAGCTTGGAATATGATATTCCACAAGGCAAAAGATCTTGGTTTAAAACCAGGAATCAACTACCCAGCAAAACTGAACATCCTCTTTCAGGGGAAAAGATGAACTTTCAATGAAATGGGGTCTTTCAAACTTTCCTACTGAAACAATCAGAGCTGACCAGAAAGTTTGATCTCCAAGTTTGGGACTCAGGTGAAACATAGAGAAGTGGACGAGAAGGACTAACTATGAGGAACTTAATGATGTTGAACTGTTTGTATTCCTGAATGGGAATAAGATACTGCTAACTCATGAACTTTCTCATTCAGAAGAGCAGTTAAAAGGAGCATATATAGACAAGGCACAGGAAAGACCTGAATATAATGGTAGAATAAAGTAAAATGATGGCATCGACAGGTGATAAAGCAAAGTACTGGGAGGAAGGGAAAGGAAAAGAAGAAGGGGCTAAAATATTTCCCACAGGAGTCAAGAAAAAGCTTTTTCAATGGAATGGAATGGGGGAAGGTGAGGAAGAATGAGTGAGTCTTCATTCTCATCAGAAACAGTTCAGAGAAGAAATAACATAAACACTTAATAAGGCATAGAAATCTATGAGAAAAATGAGAGGAAAGGGATGAAATAAGAGGGAATGGGGGGGGGGGGGGAAACAGATGCCAGAAGAGAGGAAAGATGATGGGAGAGGGTACTCAGAGACAACACACAGGGAGAGGGTAAAAGGAGAGAGAGAGCATAGAATAAATAAGAGTGGGAAGGAATAGAGTGGAGGGAAATACAGCTAGTAATAGCAACTGTGGGAAAAATATTGAAGCAACTTATTTGGAGGACTCATGATAAAGAAGGCAATTCATCCCAGAGTCAGAGCCATTGGAATGAACACAGACTGAGGTGCATTTTTTTTCTCTCTCACTATTCTTAAAGTTTCTCACCTTTCTGGGGGAAGGGGGGGTTTATGTTTACTCTTACAACAAGATTATTGTAATAATATAAAATAAATACATCAAAATGACTCATTAAAAAAATGACATTGGGACATGTTTAAAACAATAAATAAAAATGCAGTAATATGGGTAAATTAAAAGACTGGTGCACTGGTAAATTAAATTAATTGGCAAATTTAATAAAAAAAATTTGAAAGATAACATCACTAATCAAAATTGTATTCCTTAAAACTACATTTAAGTGTTACCCTAAAAATCAGCATTAAAACATTTCTCAATTCATATTCAATGGACATATTCCTCCTCAATAAATCAATGTAATAAAATTCTGGATTAGTCTCAGTGATTATAGTATTCAGAAATAATACCATAATTTGAACTATTTCAGAAATGTTAAAAAAATTACTAAGCAGTATTTCACTAACATTTTAATTAATTTGTCCTTTAAAAAACACATTTTACAGATAATGCCACTAGTGCATACCCAGCATTATCCAGTGCTTAACATGTTTTGTTCATTTGATAACCTGCTTGATCAAAGAACTTCTGTATTGGATTAAAAATATTTAAAAGTGAAGAACTTTCTCTTTTCTTCTTGATCTTATAAAATTCAAATTATATTTAGATGACTGGCCAATCTAGGGCATTCAATCAGCCTTCTTTAAAACTACTGATGAATATATGACTGTCTCCTACAGCATGCCTTACTCCTGTCTTGCAGTCAACCAAACATTATTAAAGCAGCTCACCCAATTATGTGCTGGCTGTGGTCAGCTCTCACTGGAGGGATTTCCTTCTTTTCTACTGCTCCAACTGAGTCCATGCTGCTAAGAGATTGGGGTAAGCACCGATCCTCCTGTAGAGCTGCAGACATTGAGTCAACAGAACAATTACTCACTATGCTGGACCTGGAGGAAATCTCACTATGGCTTGAGTCTGAGAAATTTTCGGATTTAGCTGATGGTATATGGGTATAACCTAAATGAGGAAAAAGAAATATTTATAGTAGTAACAGGGTCTAGGAAACAAAACAAAACTCCACTAATAAATATTGAAAGGACAAAAGCAATATAGTGAGAAACTATTATGTTACACAAAAGGAGAAGAAAAAAATCTCAATTACTTCAAATATTACTGTAGGGTAAACATGTCGATTTCAATTATATATTAGTACTAGAAATTTATGGGATAAGAGGGCATTTATTAAAAAATAACCACTTTAGACTTTAACGTTATAGGATTGAAAAAATTAATAGTAACCAAAGAAAAAAAATCTATTATATTAGGCTGGTATGTGGATCAGAAACAACCTCAAGAACATAGTAAAAATGATTTGGAGACATAAGAAATGATACAAAACTAGTGGATTACAGAAAATATTTGAGCTGTTATTGACATGTCAATAACAACTTAAGAGGAAAAAACCATAAAACTCAACACATGCAAAGATCTCATTTTAGATCTGAAAACAAAAATTCTATTCAAATTAATTATCTTTTGTCAACTCTGCATATGATGATTATATATTTGCTAAAACAGGATCGAGTACTAGGAAAGGTCTCTTAAAGGATCATTTAATCCAAATGCATATTTTTATACCTAAGACCTTCCCATGGCAAGAGAACTACATTCGATGATTTTATCATTTGCTTCTTTTGTCCTTTTTAAAATGTCATATATATACTTTTTGGGGGAAGGGGGAAGGGAGAAGTTATAAAAATACCTTATAAATTTATTCTGGATTTTATTTTTTGTCATAACTCTAAATTGATAAGTATTTTTCCTATTTACAGATAAATTTGCCACTAAATTGCATCAAAAGGGAATTTAAAGTATGCTATAAATATAACTGATAAAATTAGTGTGATCTTGAGGCCCTTTCATAAAGAAATCCATAAATATCTGAAGGATTTCAAGAATTGGAAGGGAGCAAGAGGCCATCTACTTATAACTGAATTTATTTATTCTCTTGAAAATCTCCAAAAATGGGAAGAATACATTACTTTAGGAGGCAATCCATTCCAATGTGAGAAAACTATAATTGATGTCAAGTTTTTCTTCTCATTGATCTGCATGAAATATGCCCATTCATTGCTCCTAGTTCTCCCTCTGGGGCCAAGAAAAACAATTCTATTATCTCTTCCACACAAAAGATGGCTCTCATGGGGCAGCATGGTATAGTGGATCAAAGTTCAAGACTTAGAGTCAGGAAGACCCTGTTTGAAACTCATCCCTGAAATGTAGATCACAGACTGACAGTCTAACTGTTATGAGGCTATTTCCTTATCTGTAATATGGGGGTCATGCCTGTAGTATCATACCTCACATGGCCATTGTTAATGTAAAGTATTTTACAAACTTCAAAACTTATCAAGTCAGCTACTACTACTGTTATCATGCTCTCTTCATCCTTAACATCTTGGTGGTCAGTCCTCTTAGATATTCTTGTTTATGAAGACCTTCCTAAACATGTGTTACTCAAAATGTAATGACCAAGTCAAAATTCAGTGGGACTATCTCGATTCCAGTATTTTTTTTAGATTTTTTTTTTTTGCAAGGCAAATGGGGTTAAGTGGCTTGCCCAAGGCCACACAGCTAGGCAATTATTTATGTGTCTGAGGCCAGATTTGAACTCAAGTACTCCTGACTCCAGGGCCAGTGCTCTATCCACTGCACCACCTAGCTGCCCCCATTTCTAGTATTCTTAGCATAGGCTTTTTCAATATGGCCAAGATTATATTAATTTCCCTGGCTTCCTCATAACACTATTAATATAGGTAAAACTCGGGGGGGGGGGTATCATATAAAACACTGCAAAGTTTTTTATATGAAAAATTCTTGGACTATACTTGTTGCCCTATCCTGTATCTGTGAAGTAGATTTCTTTTTAACCAACTACAGAATATTGCCATTTTTTTCCTTGATTAAATGTCAACTTATTGAATTCAGTCCATCATGTTAGCTTTTTTAACTCTGTCATCCAAAATGTTGATTGTCTCTCCCAATTTTATATCATTTTCATTCAGAATCACTAAGGAAGATGTGAGATGATAGATCCTAAAGTAAGCTAATAAAGACTTCAAAGTTGGCAAAGAAATCTCAAAGTTGTATATAACAGATTTGAAGTATTCAGTATTTTCCCTGTTTTGTGTGTGCATACATATACATATATGTATACACACATATACAATATAACACTTATGAAAATGTCCATTTTATTTGATGTTTTAAAGTTCAGAATTGTAAAAATATCAAATTTCTTAAAAGTTATATTTGTTTTTTAATGTCTAGTTATTCAACCAGGCCTGAATCTAGCTAGCTGTACTCTCATCTATTCTACATTTCTTTCTTGAACACAGATAAGACCTTGTTAGATTCTTTACTGAAGTCGATGTGAATGTTTACTACATCATTTCCCTGAACTAGTAAACCAATAAAAAAGGAAATCTAAGTGTGCCATGACTTGTTTTTAATAACTCCTT
The DNA here is from genome assembly GCF_037893015.1 of Macrotis lagotis. Taxonomy (NCBI): domain Eukaryota; kingdom Metazoa; phylum Chordata; class Mammalia; order Peramelemorphia; family Peramelidae; genus Macrotis; species Macrotis lagotis. Next base: position 460,104,996 of record NC_133658.1, read on the forward strand.
AGTGATCACATTTCCCTTTCTAAAAGCTCACAAATTAAGAAAATAGGTTCCTTTAATAATGCATTCTAGAATTTTTCCAGAAATAGCAGTAAAGCCTCCATATTTGCGGTTTCTTTTTATGAACAAATTTCCCTTTCCTGTGCACTTTTCTTGTTCTTGATAAAATTTCAAAGATCAACAATAATTCACTTTTGGTGTGGCATTATTCCCCCACTTTCTTTTCCTTTACTGGATTTAAATCTCTGACATATGACCTTGTATGTCCCTGTGTTCACATACTTCTATTGTCTTAAGTCTCTCCCTCTGTACTGGCCCCTTCTCTACAGTCTACAATCCAAACTTAGATTGAAGACCTAGAATCTACATCTAGACCAAGGATCAGGTTTCCCTACAATTTTTTTTAAAAAACAACTTTATTTTATTCCATTTTCCCTTCAAGCCATTATCTTAATATTCTCTTCCCTTTTACAGTCAAAAATCTTGGCTAAGTTTAAGATTATAATCAGTTCTGCTTCCACCTCTCATTCATTTCTCAACCATTTGAAATCTTACTTCTCAATATAACTAAAATGCATGTCAAAGTTACCAATCATCTCTTAAAGAACCAGATTCGATTCTCTTTTCTCAGTCCTCATCTTTCTTGATTTCTCTGCAGCAACATTTCCTCCTAGAAATTTTCTCCTACTTCGGTTTCTCTGTCACAGTTCCTTTTTGCTTCTGCTCCTATGTGTTTACCCATTTTTTAGTATCCTTTGCTAAATCATCATAAATGTTCCTGTCCTTTTTAAGTGTATCTTAAATTTCTGTCCCAGTTTCCTTTTCTCCATCAAAATAAGTTCTTTCTTTGTCTCTAAGTGACTTCATTTACACCTGTTAACTCTTATCTCTATGTGGATGAATCCCAATCATTTTATCTAAGCCCCAGTCTTTCTCCTGACTCCAGTTCCAAGTACCAATATTGCTTATTATCATTTCTGAAATGCATGTCCTACATCTCAAATCTTATGTATTCTAAACAGGATTCATATTTTTATCCCAACACCTAAAATGAACTGTATGACTTGAGGCAAGTCACTTATCTCCTTTGTCTTAATCTGCAAAATAGTTGTAAAATGGAGACAATAAAAAATATGGTTGTTATAAGGATCACTTAAGCACAGTGTCTGGCACATAACAGGCAATTAATACTTGTTCCCTTCTCCTCTTCTAATTACTCAAGTGTGTAATCTCAATTCCCAATCCCATAACTAATAACCATTCTCAACATTTCTACCTCCACAATATCCACTGCATTGCTTGCCTTTTTCAGGTCCTCACCTGAGACTCCTAATTGATCTCCCTGTCTCAAGTCTATCATCCACAGAGTTGCCAAAGTGATGTTCCTAAAACACAGAGCTCTGACCAGGTCATAAGAAAGCTCAAGGTCACCCTTCAGGTGTTAAGAGAAAATGCAAACTCTTGAATATCATTGAAAACCCTTCATAATTTGGCTCCAAGACTTTCTGATCAGTCTTATAACAAACATGCCCCAAGCACATTCTGCATTCCAGACTGCATTCCAGTCAAAAACAGGCTCTCTTGTAGTTCCATCTGTCATTTTCAAACCTTAAATGCAACCCCAGCTACTAGTGTATCACCCTAACCCCAGATTTTATTATTTTCTCTTTTACATTTAAAAAAACATTTAACCACTGTATATGTTATTATAACTCTCTTCCTGTACTACTTGAGAGCAGGGATTGCTGTTTTTTTGTCTTTGCATCCCTGATGCTTGGCACATAACAGGCATTTACTCACTTAATAAAGTCTTTGATAGACTGCTTCTTTCTGTACTATGCCACATAGCTTGTCCAGGTCTGATGATGAGCATGCCGAAATTAATCAAGTGCTCTCTTACCATCCCTTCAACTTACTTGAAGTCTCACTTACCTATTAATCAACTTTGTGCTATCCTTAGTCCAGATATTCTTTTTGATACTAGCTCAATAATCAAATTGTGTTGTCAAGGCACACAGCTACATGATCTCAAACACTAGCCATCCCAGAATAAATCCATACCCTATAATGCATCAACCAAAAACAAAACAAATAAAAACCACCACAAACCTCCCTCTTAAAAATCCTGGTCATTCAATGATTAATCTATCCCCCACCCACTATTTTCTGATATTTTTAGCCATTTATTTTCTTCAACCAGTATGGATTTTTGGCATGGGAGGGAGGGGGCAGTATGGCAGACTAATTAAAATGATTCTTAAACAGATGTTTCAAAACTAAGGTAGTGTCTACCTGCTCTGTCCATTCAAAGATATATAACCTAGAAAGAAAAAAAAAAGATGTGCTCTAATAAATATCTCTAACAAATCTTAAAAATGGGATTCAGCAAAGAGAACTATTTTAAAAAAAATAAAGAACAGTGTCCTAAGTGGAAATGGTATTTAGGATACTCTCTAGAAATCTGGTTACAAACCATAAAGTCCTCTATAGGACAGATAATCTCCAGATTAATAATTCTCATTCCTCTACGTGGATTCATTCAATGAAAGAAACAGTCAATCACTTTGGAGAAATTCAGTTCACCCATATAAAAACTGATACTTTAATAGAAGATGGAGCTTTGAATGTTGTACAATTGCCATCATTAACTGATGATTTGCAAAAGGAGCAAAAAACAACCCAACAATAAGAACAAGCAATATTAACAATATAAATTGGGAACAAAATATCTATGGCAAATCATCTTGAATCTGCTTGCTATACTCACAAAAGGGAATGAATCATAGTATGATCAGAGTAAATAGTTTCAAGGTGCAGGCCTTGGACAAAGCCAGCTAAAATATCTCATTGTGCAAAGAACTGCACTCTTACATACTGAATAAAATGAAACTTAGTTTTTTAAAAAACCTGACAGATTTGTTGTTACAAAAAAAAAAAGTAACTCCATGTGATCTGCTATTATTACAGGATAATAATGGACATAATAAACAGACAACTTGTATAATAAATATCCTGCAATCAATTTATGACAAAAATTGGATCACTGGTTGTCAAACCAAAAGCCTGAATCAAATAAGTTTACTTAAAATTTCTTGGATCCACTGTGACAATTCTCTTCAAATTCAACCATGGAAAATGAGGCCAACTACTTATTTTCCCCCAGGAATTATTTTGGTTATTACATCCATGGAGGTTTTAATGAGTCAACAGATCCCCATAGAAAGGGAAATGTTTGCAAAAAATCACTTAGAAATAGTACCTCTAGATGGGGTTTCAGAAAAGCCGGGAAAGACTTGTATGAATGTGGAGTGAGATGAGCAGAACCAGAAGACTATTATATAAACTAACAACATGGGGTGACAAATCAACCATGATGGACTTAATCATTCCATCAGTGCAGTAATAAGGGGCAATTTTAGATAATTTATGACAGAGAATACCATCTTTATCCTGAGGAATTGTGGAGAAAAGCAAACTTCTTATCTTCAATTTTTAAAATTTGTACTATTAATATGTAATTTTGCTATCTCGAATATTTTCTTTGTTCTTTTTGTATCTTTTCTCACAAGTTCAATTTCAATCTATGCCTATACAAGGATGCAAATGTAAAGCCTATATAGGATTGCTTTCTGTTGGGGAGAGGGGGTAGGAAAGGGAGGGAGACACTTAAAACCTTGCAAGAAAAAAAAAGGATCAGTAGACACTGCAATTGATTGTGATTGGAAAATAAAATATTAACATAATAAAAAAAATAGTCTCAAAATATTCCAAAAGGAGGACTCCCTTCTCCCAATAAGGATATGCAGCATCATTCTTCCTTTCTCCCCAAAGGTATATAATACTCCTAAATTTTCATATAAAATTGATTTAGTTCTCTACAGAGACACAGCACACACACACACACACACACATACACACATACACTGATGACTTCAGAACTTCCATATACAACAACAGTACCAAATGAAGTAGACTTGCAACTAAGAGATCTAAATTCTAAGCTTGGCTCTACCAGGGAAGTTCAAATCAGAACAAATCATGGCTTCTCTGAATCTATTTCCTCAGGGGTTGCAATTCAAAGTAAAATACATATTTTTCCATTTGTTTCACAATAACCCTGTGAAGGAGAAGCATCTATTAAAGAGACAAGAAAATTGGGATAGAAGAAAGAAATTGTTATATAAAATGTGATCCACCAGGCAATTGGGCAAGGAAAAGAAATAACTACAATAACAGAATACTAGAGCTGGAAGAGCTTAGAAATCATTCAGTTCAGATATCTCTGTTTAAAACCACCATAAACCTCCCAAAATAACTTGTCCAGGCCAAAGGGACACTAACCAAAATTGGAATACAGACCTTCTGCTAACTAATCTGCTTTCTCTTATGTTAAATAATAGCCAGGATCTTAAGGGGCGGCTAGGTGGCATAGTGGATAAAGCACCGGCCATGGAGTCAGGAGTACCTGGGTACAAATCCGGTCTCAGACACTTAATAATTACCTAGCTGTGTGGCCTTGGGCAAGCCACTTAACCCCGCAAAAAACTAAAAAAAAAAAAAAAAAAAAAAAAAAAAAAGCCAGGAACGAATTAAATAACCTTTTTAATGACTTGCCCTAAAAAAAATTATTTTCTTTGAAGTTACAGACAATTCTAGTGTCTGACTAAGATTACACCAGGGGAAAAGTAAGGTATCATTTTCCCTCTCGGTGTATAGTCCTGAATACTTACCTTACGTATAATGTCCTTCTTAATCACCTGAAATTTTTATCTATTGAACTATAAATATATCAAAGATACTCAAATAGAGGGCACAAGTGTGAGGACTTGGTTCACCTACTTCTGGAAAGCAGCTACTTTTTCTAACAGGCTGCAAAAAAGAACTAATTTTAAATAAGTAATCATCAGCTGATTAGTCCCAAGGAAATATGACATTAAAAAATGAAAGTGGAAAATGTTTGCCAACAATATCAATAAAGTTTGAAAACATTCTATATGAAAGGAACTCAGTACTCTGAAAACTAAGTATCTTATCCGAGTCTCTGCCCCCCATTCTACCCCAATTCAGTTGCTGTCAGTAAGTTTCAATATAAAATGTATGCCAGAATAAATATTATCTCACTATATTAATAAAAAGCATATGTATATGGCATTTTACACTTTTTCTTTTATTTTTTTTACTACTACAGAAATTCTAACCTGAACACTACCATAGACTAATAATAAAATATTTACAAATGCAATTTAACTAGTCTCTCTGCTGAGACTTTCTAAATGAATAAAGAATGTAAACTATTAAGAATTTACATTCGTATAAATAAACAAAATCAATGCTAACATGAAATAAAATATTTTAAAATCCCATCTTAGAATGTCTTCCTTCTTTTAAGCTGGAGCTGTAGATACAAGCAGTTTTGAGTGTTCCTGGTGCAATGGCTAGCTGTGTCGAAGTTGTCCCTTTCTTTTTCATCCCTGATGAAATTTTATTCTCCAATAGCCTTTTCCTTTCCAGAACTCTCTGTGTCTTGAATGGAATCTGAAGTCTCTTTCTTGTTAAGTGCTAGTCTCTCCCTTGTTAGGGACCTTTCCCTAAATCTTCTAAATGGGCAAGTTATTCTCTTCCTGGTTGTGCTCTCATAATCTGACTTGTTTCTAGTTTCCTCAGTGGCCTTCTCGATTCTGTCTGGTCTTTTGGGTGTAATGCCAGAAATCTGATGGATTTTCTTTTGCAAGTGAACCCCACCTATTCCGCAGTTTCGAGGGCCACTGGTCTTGGTGATGGTCTTACTGGCAAGGCATGAGGATGACCCATAAAGGTGCAGCTGGCTGCCATGATCAGATCTGATTTTGCCAACTAGAAGGAAATATGCAAAAACTCTCACTTGGTCAATTAATTAATTTTAATTGAATTTATCTAACTCCTATAAAGTTCTATCATTTTTTATTAAAGTTTAACACTAAAATCAATAAAGTTAGCAATCTACAATTATCAAAATACTAGATACTGAAAAATTGTACAATTTCACTAAAATAATCAAGTCAGCACAAATGCATAAGAAAAAAGTAATTTGACTAAAATAAGTTGTATTTTTTCTTGCTGTTACAAACAAGATTAACTTATGCAAATACTTAGAAATAAATTAAGAAAAACATAATTCAGGAAATCAGAAGAAAATTAATTGAATCATATGTCATAAGAGAAGTGCGTCTTCAAACTTCCGTGAAAATGATTTGACAAGGACCCTTAAGTAAAGCCTCATAGAAATTCTTCACATAAAATACCCAAACTTCTTCCTACTATTTCTTTAAAACCACTTTTGAGAAAAGATTCTCTTAAATAATCGAATACTGTGTAGACAATCATACCATTCAATAGAGCAAAATTCTATACATGGAAATAAAAAGTGAAACCTAATCTTTGCTTAGAAATTAGTTTTAAGACATTGACAAGAATATGATTATATTAGATTTAAAAAATTAGCTCTTTAACAAAAAATCTCCTCATCTCCATAAAGTTAAACATAACCTTGAAATTTTCATGATGATCTATAAAAATAACTACAGACCACTTAAAAGGTAGATGAAATAAATTCAAATCCAGGTTCTAAGCATCATAATAGTGAAAGGCAGGAGCAGAGAAAAACAAGGATTTTTTCCTATCTCCCATTTCCCATGACTATGTCACAGGATGATATTGTGACTTTTTTTGAAAATTGGTTTATGTTGTAAACTAATTAATTTTTTAAAGAGCTTAAAAACATTATTTTGAGAAGAGGTCCAGAGGGTTCCATACCAAAAGCATCTTTGTAACAAAAAAGAACAGGAACCTCTCTCCACTAAACCAAGTTCCCTTCAAAAATTGCCCCAAAGGGGCAATAAGATAGCACAGTAGAAAGTGGTCCTGAAGTCAGGAGGACCCTAGTACAAATACAGATTCAGACACTTAATAATTACCTAGCTGTGTGACCTTGGGAAAGTCACTTAACCCATTGCTTTGCAAAAAACAAAATAAAAAAAAAACACTGTCCCAAAGTAGTTACAGTCTACTAGGTGAGGAGAAACTTAAAAGCAAGACCTGCCATATCTCTACGAAAATAATGAAACAAAATAGCAATAGTAATTGTGCTCACATACAGAGATAATGTCATTTACAATCCAATGAATGCAGATTATATTAGGAACCACCAACTCTTACTTATGAAGTTGAACAATCTCTGAATAAATTATTCAAAAATGTTGTAATACAAAGGAATGTCAATTAACCAATTAAGACTACAAATTAAGCAATTTCTAAACTTGTACATATTTGTGAATATATTTATTGACAGTGGTGTTATTTGGAATTTTGTAAACTAATCTAACACTTTAAAGGGGAAGATAAAAAATCAACTTATTACTCTTAATATTAATTTTGGAGAACAAATATAATTTTATTGTGAAATACTATTCTTATTTCTCCAGAATGAAGTATTTATAAAGTAAATCAGAGGGAAAATGTAACTGATAAAAGCATCAGGAAACAATATGTATCAAAATAACTTGAAGTATGGCCTATATTCTCTTATTTCAATTAAGAAGTGAATGCTCACAATTAGGACTTAGGAAGGATTTTTCAAAAATATTCTAGACTGGATATAAACAAATATAAGAATGAATCTTTAATTCAAAATAATAATAATACTAAAAAGTTATATTTAGCTCCCCTAAAAACTGAACATCAGTTCCTCTTATGGAAACAATTCTAGGGGATAATATATTTGAGGATCATTAACAAAATATTATTTCATGAGATTTTGCCCTACCTTTACGAGGGGAACTTTGAGGAGATGCAGGGCTAGAATGCAAAGATGTCATTGATAAACTGTCTTCTGCTAGTTTCTTACCACTCACTTCTTCAGACATTACTAAAATTTTCTGTGGTGCAATTGTACCTAAAATGAAAACAAAAGGATGACATATGAGTAAAATTTCCCAGTTTTTATTTTTGATATTTATTTCACTAACTAAAGCCAGGATGCATTATCACTATTATAAATTACTGAAATATATCAATGACAAAGGTTTGGTAACAGTATATGGAAATTTTCATCTTTAGGTTTCCAATTCAAATTCAGTCTTTATTACCAGTGTCCAGAACTTTAAACCCAAGGAAAAAAAAATACCAATGTCTCACAAACCATACAACTACCCCTTCTCCCCATAAACTGCACTCCCCACAACAGCCTTAACAAAGAAAATGGTATATCCCAAAAGCAATATTCTAGTTCTGCTCTTCCCTCAAGCAGTACAGATTGGTATGTTAAAGGAAAGTCTGGGAAACTCTGCACTTTATGGATGGAGGCTAAGGAACTGTCAGTGAAACCCTTCTTTCATGAGCACTAAATACAGACTGAAGGAAAAAAAGAAATAAGAAGAAAGTAACTTTTCAGAAAATTAGTATGTAGCTGCAAGAGAGTGAAAAGGATGAGGATACATTCCCTTCCCTTAATCCCCAGAGTACACTAAGGAAATAAAGAAAGGAGTGGAGGTCTAATATTAGTTTTCCTTACTCAATTTCCATGGGAAGGAAGTGAAGGCTCCCTCTAGTGGAGCAGGAAATATCATGGGGGGAGAACAGGATGTCTGCTCTCTGTATAAAAGTCCAATGTGAATCACAGAAGAAAAGAAGGACCTCGAAGATCAAAAGGTTTAGAAAGATTAAATAATCTATCAGAAAGTTGGCACATGTGCCAGTCCAAACCTGGACAAGCCCCTTTAGTATCTCTCTGGATGAGGTTCATAGTAGAAACAGTTACTGGGTATTTTACTATTGGCCATAAGTGGGATAATCCTATTAGCCCTGCCTCTCATATTTATGATCCAATTAATAACTCAAATAGTACAAAATTCTATCAGCAAATTACGACTGGTGTAGAGCTGTAATAAAGAAGAGGTAAAAATAGTGATAGAAAAAGTCAGTAGTGCTATTGAAAATGAGGATTATGAATTAATTTGAGGAAAACAGTGCTGGTGAAGTGATAAGACCAAGTAATTATTTACAAGAAAAGGGGGTACTTCTGCCTCAGGCACAGATGCTTGAAGAACCAGCCCAGCAGACAATAGCAAGAGGGATGACCTCAGGCCAGGGCAAAGCTCACCACTGATTGAAGGAAAAAGGATTCATTAGCTCCAACTTCTCCTTTCAAGCAAAGGGAGAAGGCCTCAATCAAGGTCAAAGACACTCCAGAGAAAGCAACTCCTCCTACTGGCCAGACAGAGAAATTGCACTCAGTGACTAAAGCCTCTATTGATCCCAAGCCCCTGTGAACCAGCCCCTCCCCAACTCAATGTCTTAGCAAAATAAAGAAGGGTCAGCCGAAAGGTGGAGCCACAGAAAAATTATTGGAAGGGAATGACCCAAACTCAGAGAGACCTAGAACCTCTGAGGAGAATATGATCTGGTCTTTAGCACAGAAAGACTTCCTTGAAGAAATAAGGAAGGAGTTTAAAAATCAACTGGAAAATCTGGGAGAGACAATTAATACCTTGCAACAAGAAAACAAATTCTTAAAAAATACAATTGGACAAATACAAAATGAGAATAATGCTCTCAGATCCTCAATTGAGCAAATGAAAAAAGAAAATAATTCTCTCAAAACCTCAATTGGACAAATGGAAAACTCTTTCAAAAAGTAGAATGCACCAATTGGAAAAGGAGTTCCAAAAGGTTAATGAAGAAAACTCCTCTCTAAAAAAAAGGAATGGAGTCTGCAGAAACTAATGACTCCAGAAGACAGCAAGAGTGAGTTAAACAAATCCAAAAAATAGAAAAAATAGAAGAAAATATAAAATACCTCATCAGCAAAACCACTGACCTTGAGAATAGGTCAAGGAGGGGCAACCTGAAAATTATTGGAATTCCTGAGAACATTGAAGAGAAAAAAAGCCTGGCCTTAATATTACAGGATCTAGGGATGGAAAACTGCCCAGATATCATGGAACCGAAGGGTAAAGTAGATATTGAAAGAATACATCATTCCCCTACAGAAAAAGATCCTAAAAATGAAAACACTAGGGAATGTTGTGGCCAAATTCCAGAACTATCAGATAAAAGAGAAAATCCTGCAAGCAGCCAGAAAGAAACAATTTAAATATCAAGGAGCCACAGTAAGGATCATGCAGGACTTGGCCACATCAACATTAAGGGATCCAAGGGCCTGGAAGGAGATATTTCGAAGAGCAAGGGAGCTTGGAGTGCAGTCAAGAGTCCACTATCCCGTAAAGCTAAGCCTTCTCTTCCACGGAAAAAGATGGACATTTAACAAAATCGAAGAATTCCAAAAATTTCTGATGAAAAGACCAGAGCTAAATAGAAAATTTGGTCATCAAACAAGAGGTTCAAGAGACACATGAAAAGGAAAAAAAAAAGAAAAAAGGGGGGGTAGTTAAAAAAAATTGCTATCCAATAAGTTGAAACTTGGCTATATTCCAGCATGGGGAAAAAAGATTCTCATAAATATTGAGAATTGTAACTTTATCAGAGAGAATATACCTAGCCAGAAGTGATAGACATTCATGACCTATCCATGTGACTGCTATCCAATGGGATGTAACTGGCTTTAACCCCACTTGGGAGAAAGAAACTAATAACTCCTAAGAATTTTAACTTTAGACAGAATGTACATAGCTAGAAGTGACAGATACTCAGAATTTTCTATGACTCGGATAGAATGATCTAAAAAACACTACCTCCTTGAAAAGTGGGGCAGGAAGGACATAGGAGGAGGGAGGGGATTGAATGGGGTAAATCTCATTACACTAAGAGGAACAAAATGCCTATGGTAACAGAGGGGAAGAAGGGAGGAGATGAGAAACACCTGAATCTTCTTCTAATCAGACTTGGCTTAAAGTCAACTCACACATACTTAATTTAAAAAAACATCTAACCTTTCAAGGATTAAAAGGAGAAAAGGGGAGGGGAACAGAGAAAGGGAGGGGTAGTGGAGAAAAATAGGGAATTAACAAAAGGAAGGGAAGGGAAAAAGGAAGAAGGGAAAAGGGAAAAATGGAAAGGGGAAAGAAAGGGGAGGGGTTATGCAGGAGGGCAAACACACTGAAGGGGGTGGTATTCAGAAACAAAAACACTGGGGAATATGGATGAAGGGAGGCAGGGGGAAAATACAAACAGAGGGAAGAAATTATGGAGGGCAATAAAGAATTAGTAATCATAACCTTGAATGTGAATGGGATGAACTCTCCTTTAAAACGTAAGCAAATAGCAGAGTGGATTAAAAACCAGAATCCTACAATATGCTGCTTACAAGAAACTCATTTGAAGAAGAGAGATACATATAGAGTAAAGGTAAAAGGTTGGAGCAAAATATATTTTGCTTCAGCTGAAGTAAAAAAAGGAGTAGCAATCCTCATCTCAGACAAAGCAGCAGCAAAAATAGATAGCATTAAAAGAGATAAGGAAGGAAACTTTATCCTCCTAAAAGGTACCATAGAAAATAAAGCTATTTCAATACTGAATATATATGCACCCAATGGGACAGCATCCAAATTCTTAGAAGAGAAACTGAAAGAACTACAGGAAGATATAGATAGCAAAACTCTACTAATGGGAGACCTCAACCTCCCACTCTCAGATCTAGATCAATCAAATCATAAAATAAAGAAGAAAGAAGTTAAGGAGGTAAATAGATTGTTAGAAAAACTAAATATGGTAGACTTATGGAGGAAACTGAATGGGGATAGAAAGGAATATGCCTTTTTCTCTGCAGTACATGGAACTTATACAAAAACTGACCATGCACTAGGACATAAAAACCTGATGATGAACTGCAGAAAGGCAGAAATAGTGAATACATCTTTCTCAGATCACAATGCAATAAAAGTCATATGTAATATTGGGCCAAGGAGATACAGACTCAGAACCAATTGGAAACTGAATAACCTCATTTTAAAAAAATGAGTGGATCAAAAAACAAATTACAGAAAGAATGAACTATTTTATCCTAGATAATGATAATAATGAAACAACATACCAAAACCTATGGAATTCACTCAAAGCAGCTCTCAGGGGATATATCATAGCTTTAAATGCTTACATGAATAAATTGGAGAAAGAGGAAATCGATTAAACACACAACTAAAACAATTACAGAAAGAACAAATTAAAAATACTCAATTACATACCAAATAGAAATTCAAAAAATTAAAAGAGAAATTAGTAAAATCAAAAGCAAAAAACTACTGAATTAATAAATAAAGCCAAAAGTTGGTATTATGAAAAAAACAATAAAATTGATAAAACACTGGTCAATTTGATTAAAAAAAAAGAAAGAAAATCAAATTGTTAGTATCATACATGAAAAAGGTAAACACCACAAATGAGGAGGAAATTAAATTAATAATATGAAATTATTTTACCCAACTCTATCTCAGTGAAATGGATATTTACAAAAATATAAAATTCCCAGGTTAAATGAAGAGGAGATTAAATACCTAAACAACCCTATCTCAGAAAAAGAAATAAAACAAGCCATCATTGAACTCCCCAAGAAAAAATCTCCAGGGCCTGATGGATTCACAAGTGAATTCTACCAAACATTTAAAGAACAATTGCTTCCAATTCTATATAAACTCTTTGGAAAAATAGGGAAAGATGGAACTGTTCCTAACTCTTTCAATGAAACCAATATGGTGCTGTTACCTAAACCAAGAAGAGTTAAAACAGAGAAAGAAAACTATAGACCTATCTCCCTGATGAATATGCACAAAAATCTTAAACAAAATGTTAGCAAAACGATGACAACAAGTTATCACTAGGATAATACATTATGATCGAGTAGGTTTTATCCCAGGAATGCAGGGTTGGTTCAATATTAGGAAAACTGTTAGTATACTCAATCTTATCAACAACAAACCTATCCAAAATTATATGATCATATCAATAGATGCTGAAAAAGCTTTTGACAAAATACACCATCCATTCCTACTAAAAGCAGTAGAGAGTGTAGGAATAAATGGACTGTTCCTTAGAATAATTAGCAGTTATCTATCTGAAACCGTCAACAAGCATTATATTCAATGGGGAGAGGCTAGAGGCATTCCCAATAAGATCAGGGGTGAAACAAGGGTGCTCATTATCACCACTACTATTCAATATTATATTAGAAATGTTAGCATCAGCAATTAGAGAAGAAAAAGAAATTGAAGAAATTAGAATTGGGAAGGAAGAGACAAAACTCTCACTCTTTGCAGATGACATGAAGGTCTACCTAGAGAATCCCAAGAAATCATCCAAAAAACTACTGGAAACAATTAGCAATTTTAGCAAAGTTGCAGGTTATAAAATAAACCCTCAAGCCATTCCCCAATTGACAAATGCTCAAAGGATATGCAAAGGCAATTTACAGAGGAGGAGATCAAAGTAATCCATAGCCATATGAAAAAATGCTCCAAATCATTAATTATTAGAGAAATGCAAATTAAAGCTTCTCTGAGGTACCACCTCATACCTCTCAGATTGGCCAATATGACCAGGAAGGATAATGATCATTGTTGGAAGGGTTGTGGGAAATCTGGGACACTATTACACTGTTGGTGGAGCTGTGAACTCATCCAACCCTTCTGGAGAGCTATTTGGAACTATGCCCAAAGGGCAACAAAATGTGCATACCCTTTGACCCAGCAATACCACTACTGGGTCTATACCCTGAATAGATGATGAAAACGGGTAAAAACATCACTTGTACAAAAATATTTATAGCAGCCCTGTTTGTGGTGGCAAAGAATTGTCCTTCAATTGGGGAATGGCTTAGCAAACTGTGGTATATGTATGTCATGGAACACTATTGTTCTATTAGAAACCAGGATGGATGGGATTTCAGGGAAGCCTGGAGGGATTTGTATGAACTGATGCTGAGTGAAATGAGCAGAACCAGAAAAACACTGTACACCCTAACAGCAACATGGGAGTGTGGGAGTGATGTTCAACCTTGAAGGACTGGCTCATTCCATCAGTGCAACAATCAGGAACAATTTTGAGCTGTCTGCAAAGGAGAGTGCCATCTGTATCCAGATAAGGAACTATGGAGTTTATGAATAAAGTGCGAGGACTATTCCCTTAATTTAGGGAAAAAACAGATATCTTATTGTCTGATCTTGTTACCTCTTGGACTTCTCTTCTTTAAGAATATGATTTCTCTCTCATCACACCCAATTTGGATGAATGTACAACATGGAAACAAAGTAAAGACTGACAGAGTGCTTTCTGTGGGGGTCGGGGAGGGAAGTAAGATTGGGGGGAAAATTGTAAAACTCAAATAATAACTTTAATAAACCCTCATAAACCCTCAACTTTTATATATCTATATATCTATATCTATCTATATATCTATCTATATCTATCTATATCTATATATGTCTAGCAAGATACAGCAGTAAGAGCTAGAAAGAGAAATCTCATTCAAAGTAACCTCAGACAATATAAAATACCTGGGAGTCTATTTGCCAAGACAGACTCAGAAACTTTTTGAAAACAATTATAAAACACTTCTCACACAAATTAAATCAGATTTAAATAACTAGGCAAATATCAACTGCTCATGGATAGGTAGAGCTAATATAATAAAAATCACAATTCTACCAAAACTAAACTACCTGTTTAATGCCCTATAAATCAAAATTCCAAAAAATTACTTTAATGAGTTAGAAAAAAAAATGTAAGTAAATTCATGTGGAGAAAAAGTCAAAAATTTCCAGGAGCTCAATGAAAAAAAGTACAAAAGAAAGGGGCTTAGCCCTACCTGATCTAAAATTATATTATAAAGAATTAGTTCATCAAAACTGTTTAGTACTGGCTAAGAAATAGAGTGGCAGACCAGTGGAATAGACTAGGTGCAAACACAGGAGAAGATTAAAGTAATCTACTGTTTGATAACCCCAAAGCATCCAATCTATTGGGATAAAAACTGCTGGGATAATTGGAAGTTAGTATGGAAGAAACTTAGATTAGACCAACACCTAACACCCTTTACCAAGAAAAGATCCAAATGGTTACAGGACTTAGACATAAAAAACAATACTATAAGCAAATTAGAAGATTAAGGACTAGTTTACCTGTCAGATCTATGGAAAGGGGAGCAGTTTATGACTAAGGGAGAGTTGGAGAACATCACCAAAAAACAACTAGATGATTTTGATTACATTAAATTGAAAAGCTTTTGCACAGATAAAACCACTGTAACCAAGATTAAAAGAAATGTAGTAAATTGGGAAACAATCTTTACAACTAATGATTCTGACAAAGGACTCATTTATAAAATATACAGAGAACTGAGTCATATTTTTAAAACAAAAAGCCATTCCCAAACTGACTAATGGACAAAGGATATGCAAAGGCAATTTACAGATGAGGAGATCAAAGCAATCCATAGTCATATGAAAAATTGCTCTAAATTATTAATTATTAGAGAAATGCAAATTAAAGCTTCTCTGAGGTACCACCTCACACCTCTCATATTGGCCAATATGACCAGAAAGGATAATGATCATTGTTGGAAGGGTTGTGGGAAATCTGGGACACTATTACACTGTTGGTGGAGCTGTGAACTCATCCAACCTTTCTGGAGAGCTAATTTGGAACTACACTCAAAGAGCAAAAAAAATGTACATACCGTTTGACCCAGCAATATCACTACTGGGTCTATACCCTGAAGAGATGATGAAAACGGGTAAAAACATCACTTGTACAAAAATATTTATAGCAGCCCTGTTTGTGGAGGGAAAGAATTGGAAATCAAGTAAATGTCCTCCAACTGGTGAATGGCTTAGCAAACTGTGGTATATGTATGTCATGGAACACTATTTTTCTATTAGAAACCAGGAGAGACAGGATTTCAGGGAAGCCTGGAGGGATCTGCATGAATTCATGCTGAGTAAGATGAGCAGAACCAGAAAAACACTGTATAACCTAACAGCAACATGGGGGTGATGTGCAACCCTGAAGGACTCGCTCCTTCTATCAGTGCAATAATCGGGAACAATTTTGGGCTGTCTGCAAAGCAGAGTGCCATCTGTATCCAGATAAAGAGCCGTGGAGTGTGAACAAAGTTCAAGGACTATTCCCTTTAATTTATAAAAAAAGAACAGATATCTTATTGTCTGATCTTGTTACCTCTTAGACTTGTCTCTTCCTTAAGGATATGGTTTTTCTCTCATCACACTCAATTTGGATCAATGTACAACATGGAAACAAAGTAAAGACTGAAAGATTGCTTTTGGGGGGGGGGTGGGAGTAAGACCTGGGGGGGGGGAAATTGTAGGATTCAAATAATATGTTTAATAAAAAAAATTTTTAAAAAGTTCTCTGTAATAAAAAAAAGAAAGAAAAGGGGAGCATTGTGAGGAATGAAGGGTGTTGTTGATCTCCACAGGGTGTGTACAGGGGGCCTCTTTGAAAACCATTACAAAGGGGGAATGGTCCCAGTCAATCATAAAACTGGGAGAGTTCTTCTAATTCCACTCCAAGGATGACAAACTAGATTAGAATAACCTAGTCTTGACCTTGTCCTTAGCACATGCTCAAAGAGATCTATCTGTTCTTGCTCATTAGGATAAAAGGCAGGGTGGGGAACCATATTGGAACTAATATATCAATTAGATTTGTGACCCTAGCCTACGACTGGCATGAACTGGACAGGAGCAGTCTTTCAAAGTGCATAAAAGAACTTGTGTGCCAGTTTGTTAAGATATCTTCATAAAAACCATTTTAATCACTCTGGACTAAGTATTCTCCAGCCATTTATAACAATGGCTATGTAAACAATTGGCAAATAAACAAGGAAAAAAAGAGAGATTAAATAGGCTAAGGACACAAAAATAAGTGTTTGACCCAAGTCCTCTAATCCCAAAGTCCAAATTCTAATATAATTCATGTTACCATCCATTAATCTTTTTCTCATATCTAGATAGCAGGAATTTGCAAATCAGGATTTGCAAATTACACAGTGATAAAATAAAGTGAATATACTTAAATGTATTCATGTATTTTGTGTTTCAGTGTCATATAAGTTTGTCATACTATTTTATTGCCTGACTCTCTATGTTCCCCAGTTAGAAGCTGTGATGCAGTACATGAACAATGAACAGAAATAAGTCAAATTACAGAGCTAAAGAGTGTAAGACCATTCTTTAAAAAACACATGCTTCCAAATTTCGAATAAGTTCACAGGGTTTTGAACTAGAAGGGACCACAGGACATCTAGGCTCTCTAATCTTTTTCTTTTGATGAATGAAGAAATAAGGTCCTGCGAAAGGAAAAAGTAACTTTTTCCATCTCATTTGAACTGTTTTTACTAGAATTCAGTGACTCAACCCATGAAAGTGAAGAGGACAAACATTCAGTACTAGGAATGTATTGAATAATTAATCAGTGTATAACACTATAAATTTATTGTTTACATTTAGAGTAGATACATTGTCTAAGAGTTAAAACTCATTAGTATGCCACTGAACTTAGATTTCAAAGGACTTCAGTTTGTATATTAAAATGGTAAATGTTTCAAACATATGGTACGAGGAAGATACAAGCTTTCATTAAGCAGCATCTAGATTTGTTCAACAATTTAAAATAAAACTAACTTACAAATTATGCTACTACTAAAAGTAAAGTTCAGAGAGATTATTTTTAGCATCTAGGCAAATATCAGCTTAACCACTCAGATTTAAGATATCTTGGTATTAACTATGGATACTCACCAAATGCAACGTGATCTTTTGTTGGACCCTTTTTCCTGATGGGATACAAATTAACAGCAGGAACTTGAAGTACTTGGCTTACTCTGTTTGGCTGATGAAGATGGGCTTTTGTGCTTTGACTTGATCGTCTTTCACTTAAATTCTTGGACACTGTTATGGGTAAATAGGAAGTAAGTCAAGTTGAATTCTACTCTTCAAGATTATTATATTCCCACATAAGAAAATAATTACTTTAACAATACTTTACATACTGGAACAAACATACTGCATTAGAAGCTGAATCATAGAATCTCAAAGTTGGAAGCAACATCTGAGGCTACAAAATACAATTTAGAAAAAGAATCTCCTTTATAACAGTAAGTAGGATAACAATGTAGAAACATTCCCCTTGTGATACTGTGGTCTGGATTTAATGAAAATACACTCTTCATATAAAGTGACAAAGGAGATTTTGGGCCATATTTGGACATTCTATTTGCATCTTAGATTAACTATAATAACTATTTCAGTGTTAGTAGTTAAGCAATATTCTGAAGGCTATATTTACAGGTCGGCTGTAGGAGTTTAACTTAAAAATATAAAATAAAATGTAGCTTCACTTCTGCACTTTTTCAAGAAGTGCTTTTACATATTACAAAGTGCTCCTTGAAAACCTTTACTTTTAAAACTGTGATTAAAGTTGAAAATACATAAAATTGATGAGAGTCACTATCTTTTTTATCCAGTACAGGAAAAATAATCTATTCCTTTAGAGGTGTTTCTAGTCTTTCTTTGTGATATAAAGGATATAGTTCAGGTAACAGTAATAAAGATTAAGATTCGGGATAATCCATTCTTCCTTTATTTATCTTTGTTTTAAACACCAAACAGAACTAATGAGTAATAATGTATATAAGATATGTATGACAAGAATTATACTAGATTTTTAAGTGGCAAATTGTTTTCAAAACAAAAAATTGGTGGGAAATTGAGTGCCTATGTTCTGAGGAAAGTTGTAATTAACTGTAGCATATGATATGATTTTACTCTTCATAGGACTATGATAAATTTAGAGCTTGGGAAAACTTGTATAAACTGACACAAAGTACGAAACCAGAGTCAAAAAGGTATAAAAAAATAATCACAATAATTTAATTTAAATGAAAACAACACTTAAACATTAAAAGATCAGATTTAAATGCAATGACCAATATTGGTTAAAAAGTAAATTCTTGGGGGTAGAGCCAAGATAGCGACAAGAAGGGATCCAGTCTTAGGAGCTCTCTGATAAAAACTCATAAACTAAGGACTCTAAACTAAACTTTTGAGAGACAGAACCCACAGAGGCACCCAGTGAGGCCGTTCTCCTACTCAAGGTAACCTGGAAAAGAGCAGAAAGGCTCTGCTCCCCGGGGCTGGAGGGGCGGCCGCCAGAGGGGTGGCCCACCAGAGTGAAAGAACTTCAGTCTCCCAGAGGCAGCCCCAGTGCGCTGGGAGCCTCAGGTCACAGCAGCGGGGAGTTGCCTGAGCTGTACCCCGGGGAGCACCGGCACAAAGTGGGGGAACAGCTGGGGACCTCTGCCAGAGCAAGCACATGGAGCCCAGCCCTCAGGGCACACCTGAGGGCAGCCCTGATCCAGGAAACAGAAGCAGGTGGAGCTGGTAAGCAGGAGACTCCAGGGCATGAGCCCATTGAGCTGAGGGAGGGGAATGAAGAGAGACTGCAGAGCTCTGTCCTCTGCCCCTGGAACAGGACTCTGGAGCTCTGACCAAATTCAGATCCTGATCGCAGTCTAGGCCCCCCCATAGAACAGCAGGGCCCCCCCCCCACCTCAGCCCCATGGCAGAGGGAGGTGCTTATGGTCACTCACAGACCAGGAGGGAGGACAGAGCCTCACACACTGAGACCCTTGTGGGAGTGTCCCAAAAGCTCAGGAAGCACCCCCCAAAAACAGGCTTAGGCTGGGAAAATGAACAAAGAAACAAGATGAAGACCATTGAGAAATATTTTGCAACTGAGCCCAAGAAGGATCAAAATACTCAGTCTGAAGATGAGGAAGCACAAGCTCCTGCATCTAAAGACTCCAAGAAAAACAGAAATTGGGCTCAGGCTATGATAGAGCTCAAAAAAGACTTTGAAAATCAAATGAGGGAGTTAGAAGAAAAACTGGGAAAAGAAAGGAGAGAGATGCAGGAAAAACATGAAAATGAAGTCAGCAGCTTAGTCAAGGAAATCCAAAAAAATGTTGAAGAAAATAGCACGCTAAAAAACAGCTTAGGTCAAATGGATAAAACAGTTCAAAAAGTTATTGAGTAGAAGAATGCTTTAAAAAGCAAAATTGGCCAGATGGAAAAAGAGATAAGAGAACTCTCTGAGGAGAATAAATCCTTCAGACAAAGAATAGAATTCAGGGAGATTGACGAATTTACCAGAAATCAGGAATCAATACTTCAAAACCAAAAAAAAATGAAAAATTAGAAGAAAATGTGAAATATCTCATTGAAAAAACAACTGATATGGAAAATAGACTTACGAAAGATAATTTTAAAACTATTGGAATACCTGAAAGTCATGATCAGGAAAAGAGCCTTGACATCATTTTCAAAGAATTACTACAGGAAAATTGCCCTGATATTCTAGAAGCAGAGGACAAAATAGAAATGGTGAGAATCCACCAATGCCCCCAAGAAAGAGATCCCCAAAAACCAACCCCTAGGAATATTACAGCCTAGTTCCAGAACTCCCAAGTCAAAGAGAAAATATTACAAGCAGTCAGAAGGACACAGTTCAAATATCATGGAGCGGCAGTCAGGATCACACAGGACTTAGCAGCAGCTACACTGGAAGCTCGTAGGGCTTGGAATACAATATACCAGAAGGCAAAAGAGCTTAGAATGCAGCCAAGAATGAACGACCCAGCAAGGCTGAATGTCCTCTTCCAGGGAAAAAGATGGACTTTCAATGAACCAGGGGAATTTCAAAGGTTCCTTTTGGAATGGCCAGAGCTGAACAGAAGGTTTGATCTTCAGATGCAGGACTCAGGTGAAGCATGGAGATTGGAGGAGAGGGGGGAAATATAAGGGACTTAAGGAGGATGAACTGCATGTATAGAAAAATGATACTGATAATATTCATATGAACCTTCTCAGTTAATAGAGCAGGTAGAGGGAGCTTTTATAATTGAAGCAAAGGAGAAAGCTGAAGTCGAAGATAAAATATGGGGTAAAAATGGAATAAATAAGAAAAAAAGGGAAATGGAATGGGAGAAAGAAAAAGGAGAGGGGGAATAGTCCAAGATATTTCACATAATAAGATTTTTTTTTATTACAATGAGCTATTGCAATGATATGGAAGGGGGGAGGCAAGAGGCAATGAGGGAAACTTTGCTCTCATCAGAGATGGCTAAGAGAGGAAACAACAAATATACTCAATGGGGTATAGACAACTGGAGTAAGAAGGAGGGGGGAGCAGGGGGAAGGGGTGGGGATGTGAATAAAGGAGGAGAGGATGGACCATGGGGGGACAGTGGTCAGATATAACACATTTTCTTTTTTTACTTCTTGCAAGGGGCTGGGATTGGATGGCCTGCCCAGGACCATAGGGCCAAGTAGATGCTGGGCCTCAGGGGTGGTATGGGGGCTCAGGGCTTCTTGGCCCCAGGACCAGGGATCTGTCTGCTGCGCCACTCAGCGACCCTACAGCAGAGTCAGAGTGAAAGGAGAGAGAAAATATAGTAGGTAGTAGAGAAATAAGAAAGGAGGGAGTTGCAATCAGCAATGGCAACCCTGGAAAAATATGGAAGTAACTTTTGTGATGGACTTATCATAAAGAATGTGATCCACTCACGACAGGGTTGATGGTATTGGAACAAAGACTGAAACACATTTTTTGTTATTATTATTTGGGGGAGGGTGCAAGGCAAGTGGGGCTGGGTGGCCTGCCTGGGGACACATAGCAGGGTGATCATTGGGTGTCTGGGGCCGGATTCGGACCTGGGTGCATCTGGCTCAAGGGCCAATGCTCTGTCTGCCACCCAGCCACCCCTACTATTATTACTATTTTATTTTATTTTGGGTCTTTTTTTTTCTTTCTTCTTTTTGGTTTTTGCAGGGCAGTGGGGATCGGGTGACTTGCATGTCATATGGCTGGGTGATTATTGGGTTTATGAGGCTGGATGTGGACTCGGGTGCTCGTGGCTCCAGGGCTGGTGCTTCGTCCATTGCACCACCTGGCCATACCTACAATTATTACTGTTATTTTTTTTTAATTTTAATTTTTTTCTCCCCCCTTTACTTTTTTGCCCAAGCAAGTCTATCTATATTCATGGGGGGAGGGGTATTTTGTTTACTTTAAGCAAGTATATTTTATTAATGTGAAGAAAAACATTTGTACAAAATGAGAATAAAAAATAAATTAAAAAAAAAAGTAAATTCTTTCAGCTTGTTCCTCTCAGTAAAGAGGCAGGAGAATATAGATAAGAAGTTTAAGGTGCAGACATGATTAGTTTTTCTTTCTTAAAAAGAATGACTGCATGGCGGAAGGTAAGGTAGAGTACAGTTGACGGGTAGTAATGGGGGGCAGCTAGGTGGCGCAGTGGATAGAGCATGGGCCCTAGAGTCAGGATCACCTGAGTTCAAATCTGGCCTCAGACACTTAATAATTACCTAGCTATGTGACCTTGGGAAAGCCACATAATCCTATTGACCTGCAAAAATGAAAAATAAAAAAAAAGTAGAGGGCAGAGCAGTAATGGGATGTGATTATGATATGAAATCAAAAAACAAACATTTAAGCTCCTATGTGCCAGGTGGGTAGCTAAGAAGCACAATGATTTAAGTACTAGTCCTGAAGTCCAGAAAACATTATGCTCAGTTCAAACTCAACCTCAGATACCTAACTGGCTGTGTGACCCAGGTAAGTCTTAACTATTTGCCTCAGTTTTCCCATCTACAAATGGAACAGGAAAAGGAAATGGCAAACCACTCCAGTATCTTTGACAAGAAAAAACCCAAATGGGTCATGAAGAGTTGAACATGTCTGAAAATAACTGAACAAAATCTGCCAGGCACTGTAATAGGTGCTGGGAATAAAAAAAAGAGATAAAAAAGGGCACAAGATTTCTCTCAAGACAAAAAGTATGTCCTAAAACTTTTTTTTTCAAAAAATGGGGTGGGGGGTGGAGAAAGAGGACATTTTTGTCATTTTCTTTGTTTTAACTGTTATTTTAAAAAGTATCATAAACTAGTACGGTAAGTTTCTCTCTCAAAATTCTCCCTATACAGTCACATGATGATCTTGATGATAAGTATATATCTAAGAATTACTTCTTTATGTTTCTCAAAATAAATAATCCTCCCTAAACCAAACTAAAACAAACAGAAAAACACACAACACCATACTCCCCCCATCAATTCCTTTATAAAAGACAAATAATTCATCCTGGAATGTTTTCCTCTATATCCTGGAAGTAAATATAACTTTTTAGAGATAACGAATGATAATACTTGTCCTTCGTTCTGACCATCAGGGAGATTGATGCTATGACATGTACATAAATTGGATTTCAGTGAAGAGATGCTGTTACCAGTCTCATTTTCTCTTCCAGAGTCATTTAGTGGCCAGACAGGGATCAAGATAGTCCTGGATTCGAGGTAATCAGGGTTAAGTGATTTGCCCAAGGTCACACAACTACTGTCACAGGTCTATGTTATGGAAATACAATTTATAGAAATTAATTGTTAAGGATGATGAGTTGTATATATATATATATATATATATATATATATATATATATATATGTTCATTTGGTTTTACTATTAAGAAATGAAGTACAGGGGCAGAGCTAAGATGGTGACAAGAAAGGATCATCTCTTAGGTGCTCTCTCTTAAACCTTATAAACTAAGGACTCTAACTAAATTTTTGAGAGACAGAACCCACTGATGGATCCAGTGAGGCAGTTCTCCAACCCAAGGTAACCTGGAAAAGAGCTGACAGACTCTGCTCCACAGGGCTGGAGGAGATGCCCACTAGAGCAAAGGAACTTCAGCCTCCTGGAGGCAGGCCCAGGGTTCCCAGGTGCTGGGAACCGCAGCTCATGGCAGAGGGGGCAGTTTCCTGACTTACACCCCAAGGAGCATCAGACACAACTTAGGGGATCAGAGCAGGGACCTCTGCCAGAGAGAGCACGCAAAGCCCAGCCCACAGGGCACACAGCGAGGAGCATGGCTGGCAGCCCAAATCCAGGAAATGGAAGCAGAATCTGGTAAGCAGGAGCCCCCAGCCCATGAGTGCCAGCCTAGGGAGGGGAGTGGAGAGAGACTGCCGAGCTCTGTCCTCTGTCCCTGGAATAGGAATCTGGGTTTCTGACCACATTAAGATCTTGATCGCAGTCTAGGCCCCCCATAGAACAATAGGCCCCCCCCCCACACCTCAGCCCCATGGCAGAGGGGTATGCTTGTGGTCATTCCCAGGAGGGAAGACAGAACCTCACACATGGAGATTCTTGTGGGGGTATGTCTCAATAATACTCAAAAGCTCAGGAAGCACCTCAAAACCAGGCACAGGATGGAGAAATGAGTAAGCAGAGTAAAAAGAGGAACACCATTGAGAAATATCTTGCCTGTGAGGCCAAGAAGGATCAAAACACTCAATCTGAAGATGAGGAAGCACAAGCTCCTGCATCTAAAGACTCCAAGAAAAACAGAAATTGGGATCAAGCTATGACAGAGCTCAAAAAAGACTTTGAAAATCAAATGAAGGAGATAGAAGAAAAACTGGGAAAAGAAATGAGAGAGATGCAGGAAAAACATGAAAATGAAGTCAGCAGATTAGTCAAGGAGATCCAAAAAATGCTGAAGAAAATAGCATGCTAAAAACCAGCTTAGGTCAAATGGATAAAACAGTTCAAAAAGTTATTGAGGAGAAGAATGCTTTAAAAAGCAGAATTGGCCAGATGGAAAATGAGATAAGAAAACTCTCTTGAGGCAAAACAAATCCTTCAGACAAAGAATAGAACTCAGGGAGATTGCTGATTTTATGAGAAATCAGGACTCAATACTTCAAAACGAAAAGAATGAAAAATTAGAAGAAAATATGAAACATCTCATTGAAAAAATAACTGATATGAAACACAGATTTAGGAAAGGTAATTTAAAACTTATTGGAATACCTGAAAGTCCTGATCAGGAAAAGAGCCTTGACATCATTTTCAAAGAATTACTACAGGAAAATTGCCCTGATATCCTAGAAGCAGAGGGCAAAATAGAAATGGAGAGAATCCACCGATCTCCCTGAGAAAGAGATCCAAAAAAAAACCCCAACCCCTAGGAATATTATAGCCAAGTTCCAGAACTCCCAAGTCAAAGAGAAAATATTACAAGCAGCCAGAAGGACACAGTTCAAATATCATGGAGCTGCAGTCAGGATCACACAGGACTTAGCAGCAACTACATTGGAAGCTTGTAGGGCTTGGAATATAATATACTGGAAGGCAAAAGAGCTTAGAATGCAAGCAAGAATCAACTACCCAGCAAAAATGAATGTCCTCTTCCAGGGAAAAAGATAGACTTTCAATGAACCAGGGGAATTTCAAATGTTCCTGTTGGAATGGCCAGAGCTGAACAGAAGGTTTGATCTTCAAATACAGGACTCAGGTGAAGCATAGAGTCCGGAGGAGAAGGGGAAAATATGAGGGACTTAATGATAATGTATTCCTGCATAGATAAATGACACTGATAATACTCATATGAACCTTCTCATTTAATAGAGCAAGTAGAAGCAGCTTTTATAGTTGAAGCATAGGAGAAAGCTAAATTTTAAGATAAAATATGGTGTAAAAATGGAGTCAATAGAAAAAAGGGAAATGTAATGGGAGAAAGAAAAAGGAGAGGGGGGAATAGGCCAATTTATTTCATATCATAAGATTTTTCTTTATTACAATGAGCTATTGCAATGATATGGAAGGGGGGAGACAAGGGGGAAATGCGGGAATCTTTGCGCTCATCAGAGGTGGCTAGGAGAGGAAACAGCATATATACTCAATGGGGTATAGACATCTGGAGTAAGAAGCAGGGGGTGGGATGGGGGAAGGGGTAGGGATGTGAATGATGGAGGAGAGGATGGACCATGGGGGAGAGTGGTCAGATATAACACATTTTCATTTTTACTTCTTGCAAGTGGCTTGGATTGAATGGCCTGTCCGGGACCATGAGGCCAGGTGGATGCTGGGCCCAAGGGGTGGTAGGAGGGCTCCGGGCCTCTTGGCCCCAGGACCAGGAATCTGTCTGCTGTGCCACTCAGCTGCCCTACAGCAGAGTCTGTGTGAATGGAGAAAGAAAATATAATACATGGTAGTGGAGAAATACAAAAGAAGGGAGATATGATCAGCAATGGTGGAAAAATATGGAAGTAACTTTTGTGATGGACTTATCATATAGAATGTGATCCACCCGCAACAGAGTTGGTGGTGTTGGAACACAGACAGAAGTAAATTTATTATTATTATTATTTTTTGGGTGGTGCAGGGCAAATGAGGCTGGGTGGACTGCCTGAGGCCACATAGCAGGGTGATCATTGCATGTCTTAGGCCGGATTTGGACCCAGGTGCTCTTGGCTCAAGGGCCAGTGCCCTGTCTGCCACCTGGCCACCCCTACTATTATTACTATTTTATTTTGAGTCGTTTTTTTATTCTTTGGATTTTTGAAGGACAGTGGGGTTGGGGTGGCTTGCATTTCACCCAGCTGGGTGATTGTTGGGTGTATGGGGCCAGATTTGGGCTTGGGTACTCCTGGCTCTGGGGCTGGTGCTCCATCCACCGTGCCACCTGGCCATACCTATAATTATTACTATTATTTTTTTAAATTTAAATTTAAATTTTTTCTTTCCCCTTTATCGCTCAAGGGAGTCTATATTTTCTTTGTGGAGGGGTTATTTTGTTTACTCTTAAACAAGAATATTTTATTAATGTATAAAAACATTATTTGTACAAAATGAAAATAAATGAATATTAAAAAAATGAATAATAATTCAGGGCCAGCTAGGTGGTGCAGTAGATAGAGAACCAGCCCTGGAGTCAGGAATACCTGACTTCAAATCTTGCCTCAGAAACTGAATATCCTAGCTGTGTGGCATTGGGCAAGCCACTTAATCTCATTGCCTGGCAAAATAAAAACTAAAATAAAAGAATAATAATTCATAGATAGATTTATCAAGAATTGAAGAACTGAAGAAACTTAGCCTAAGGAAGAGATGATAACTTAGGGGGACTATATTTGTAGATTATAAGTATGAATAAAGGAATGAAATACTATTTATTAAATATTTAACAGATATAAGGCACTACCTTAAATGCTGAGGATACAGATATAGAAGTAATGAAGTCTCTGTAGTCCAGGTGTTCATATTTTGATAGGAAGATAAAATATGAAGTTTTCACTGTAAATCGTTTAGAAAGGCCTAGTACAGTTGCATAACATATAGCAATGCTTAATTTCTTTTCTATTAATAATATCCAATATAATTCTTTTGCAAATGTACATTCTGGAAGAGGATGATAAGGGGGAGTGAGTGAATTCACTCTGATCAGAACTGGCTCAAAAATGGAACCTCTTCTACTTAATTTGATATCATTTTCTTCCAAAATCTCCAGGGGAAAAGTGAGATGACAGATCCTAAACTAATCTAATAAAGACCTTAAAGTTGGCAAAGAAATCTCAAAGTTGTATAACATATTTGAAGTTTTCAATATTTTTCCTCTTTTGTGTGTATATGCATATACATAAATGTATATACACACACATACACACAATATAACATACTTATGAAAATGCCCATTTTATTTGATGTTTTAAAGTTCAGAATTTTTTTAAAAAATCAAATGCCTTAAAGTTAGAATTGTCTTTTTTAAATATCTAGTTATTCGACCAGTTCTGAATCTAACTAACTGTACTCTCATCCATTCTACATTTCTTTCTTGAACACAGAGATGACCTTGTTAGAAGTCTATGTGAATGTCTACTACATCATTTCCCTGATCTAGTAAACCAGTTAAAAAGGAGATCTAAATGTGTCATGACTTGTTTTTGATAACTTCTTAGTGATCACATTTGCCTTTCTAAAAGCTCAAAAATTAAGAAAATAGGTTCCTTTAATAATGTGTTCTAGAATTTTTCCACAAATAGCAGTAAAGCCTACATGTCTGTTGTTCCTTTTATGAACAAATTTCCCCTTCCTGTGCACTTTTCTTGTTCTTCATAAACTTTCAAAGAAAAATGACCATTCATTGTTGGTGTGGCATTATTCCCCACTTTCTTTTCCTTTACTGGATTTAAGTCTCTGACATATGCCCTTGTATGTCCCTGTGTTCACATTCTTCTATAATCTTAAGTCTCTCCCTCTCTACTGGCCCCTTCTCTACAGTCTACAATCCAAGCTTAGATTCTAGAGCTAGAATCTACATCTAGACCTAGAATCAGGTCTCCCTACAATTTTTTTTAAAAAAAAAACCTTTTTCCCCTCAAGCCATTATCTTAATATTCTCTTTCCTTTTACAATCAAAAATCTTGGGTAAAGTTAAGATTATCATCAGTTCTACTTCCACCTCTCATTCATTTCTCAACTCTTTGAAATCTTACTTCTAAATATAACTAATTAAAAATCAATGTCAAAGTTTCCAATCATCTCTTTTTTTTAATTTATTTTTATTAAACATGTTATTTGAGTTTTACCATTTTCCCTCAATCTTACTTCCCTTCCCCCACCCCCACCCCCACTGAAAGCCATATGTCAGTCATTACTTTGTTTCCATGTTGTACATTGATCCAAATTGAGTGTTATGAGAGAGAAATAATATCCTTAAGGAAGAGACAAGAAGGCTAAGAGGTAACAAGATCAGACAATATCTGGTTTTTTATTGTAAATTAAAGACAATATTCCTTGAACTTTGTTCAAACTACACAGCTTTTTATCTGGATACAGATGGCACTCTTCTTTGCATACAGCCCAAAATTATTCCTGATTGTTGCACTGATGGATTGACAGAGTCCTTTAATGTTGAACATCACCCCCATGTTGCTGTTAGGGTACACAGTGCTTTTCTGGTTCTGCTCATCTCACTCAGCATCAGTTCAGCAAATCCCTCCAGGCTTCCTGGAAATCCTGTCCCTACTGATTTTTTTTAGGTTTTTGCAAGGCAAATGGGGTTAAGTGACTTGCCCAAGGCCATACAGCTAGGTAATTATTAAGTGTCTGAGACCGGATTTGAACCCAGGTACTCCTAACTCCAAGGCCGGTGCTTTATCCACTATGCCACCTAGCCGCCTCCCTACTGATTTCTAATAGAACAATAGTGCACCATGACATACATATACCATGGTTTGCTAATCCATTCCCCAATTGAAGGGCATTTACTTGATTTCCAGTTCTTTGCCACCACAAACAGGGCTGCTATAAATATTTTTGTACAAGTGATGTTTTTACCCATTTTCGTCATCTCTTCAGGGTATAGACTCAGTAGTGGTATTGCTGGGTCAAAGGGTATGAACATTTTTGTTGCCCTTTGGGCGTAGTTCCAAATAGCTCTCCAGAAAGTTTGGATGAGTTCACAGCTCCATCAACAGTGTAATAGTGTCCCAGATTTCCCACAACCTTTCCAAAAATGGTCATTATCCTTTCTGGACATATTGGCCAATCTGAGAGGTATGAGGTGGTCCCACAAAGAAGCTTTAATTTGCATTTATCTAATAATTAATGATTTAGAGCAATTTTTCATATGGCTATGAATTGCTTTGATCTCCTCATCTGTAAGTTGTCTTTGCATATCCTTTGACCATTTGTCAATTGGGGAATGGCTATTTTGTTTTAAAAATATGACTCAGGGGTGGCTAGGTGGGGCAGTGGATAAAGCACCGGCCCTGGAGTCAGGAGTTCCTGTGTTGAAATCCGGTCTCAGACTATTAATAATTACCTAGCTTTGTGGGCTTGGGCAAGTCACTTAACCCCATTTGCCTTGCAAAAACCTAACAAAAAATAGAAGGAAAAAATATGACTTACTTCTCTGTATATTTTAGAAATGAGTCCTTTGTCAGAATCATTAGTTGTAAAGATTGTTTCCCAATTTACTACATTTCTTTTGATCTTGTTTACAGTGGTTTTATCTGTGCAAAAGCTTTTTAATGTAATCAATATCATCTAATTGGTTTTTGGTGATGTTCTCCAACTCTTCCTTAGTCATGAACTGCTCTCCTTTCCATAGATTGACAGGTAAACTAGTTCTTGATCTTCTAATTTGCTTATAAGTATTGTTTTTTTATGTCTAAGTCCTGTAACCATTTGGATCTTATCTTGGTAAAGTGTGTTAGGTGTTGGTCTAATCTAAGTTTCTTCCATACTAACTTCCAATTATCTCAGCATTTTTTATCAAAGAGGGGCTTTCTATCCCAATAGATTGGATGCTTTAGGTTTATCAAACAGCAGATTGCTATAATCATCTCCTGCTTTTGCACCTAGTCTATTCCACTGGTTCACCACTCTGTTTCTTAGTCAGTACCAAACAGTTTTGATGACTGATGCTTTATAATATAATTTTACATCAGATAGGGCTAAGCTCCCTCCTTTTGCACTTTTTCTCCTTAAGCTCCTGGAAATTCTTGACTTTTTATTTCTCCATGTGAATTTACACTTTTTTCTAACTCATTGAAGTATTTATTTTGGAATTTTGATTGGTAGGACACTAAACAGGTAGTTCAGTTTTGGTAGAATTGTCATTTTTACTATATTAGCTCTACCTATCCATGAGCAGTTGATGCTTGCACAGTTATTTAAATCTGATTTAATTTGTGTGAGAAGTGTTTTATAATTGCTTTCAAAAAGTTTCTGAGTCTTTCTTGGAAAATAGACTTCCAGATATTTTATGTTGTCTGAGGTTACTTGAATGGGATTTCTCTTTCTAGCTCTTCCTGCTGTATCTTGGTAGACATATATAAGATTGGGGATTTAAAAGGGTTTATTTTATAACCTGCAACTTTGCTAAAATTGCTAAATTGTTTTCAGTAGTTTTTTGGATGATTTCTTGGTATCCTCTAGGTAGACCATCATGTCATCTGCAAAGAATGAGAGTTTTGTCTCCTCCTTCCCAATTCTAATTCCTTCAATTTCCTTTTCTTCTCTAATTTCTGAGGCTAACATTTCTAAGATAATATTGAATAGTAGTGGTGAGAATTAGCACCCCTCTTTCACCACTGATCTTATTGGGAATGCCTCTAGCCTCTCTCCATTGAATATAATTCTTGTTGATGGTTTCAGATAGATACTGCAAATTATTCTAAAGAACAGTCCATTTATTCCTAATGGTTTTATTAGGAATGGATGCTGTATTTTCTCAAAAGATTTTCAGCATCTATTGATGTGATCATATAATTTCTGATAGGTTTGTTGTTGATATAATTGAGTATACTAACAGGTTTCCTAATATTGAACCAACCCTGCATTCCTGGGATAAATCCTACTTGATCATAATGTATTATCCTAGTGATAACTTGTAATAGTTTTGCTAAGATTTTATTTAAGGTTTTTGTGCATATTCATCAGGGAGATAGGTCTATAGTTTTCTTTCTCTGTTTTAACTCTTCTTGGTTTAGGTAACAGCATCATATTGGTTTCATTGAAAGAGTTAGGAAGAGTTCCATCTTTCCCTATTTTCCAAAGGGTTTATATAGGATTGGAACCAATTGTTTGTTAAATGTTGGGTAGAATTCACTTGTGAATCCATCAGGCCCTGGAGATTCTTTCTTGAGGAGTTCAATGATGGCTTCTTGAATTTCTTTTTTTCTGAGATAGGGTTATTTAGGTTTTTAATCTCCTCTTCATTTAACCTGGGCAACATATATTTTTGTAAATATTCATCTATTTCACTTAGATTATCAAATTTATTGGCATAGGGTCGGGCAAAATGATTTTGAATTATTACTTTAATTTCCTCCTCATAGGTGGTGAGTTCACCTTTTTCATTTATTATACTGGTAATTTGATTTTCTTCTTTTTTTAATCAAGGGGTTTATCAATTTTATTGGTTTTTTCATAATATCAACTTTTGGCTGTATTTATTAATTCAATAGTTTTTTTGCCTTTGATTTTATTAATTTCTCCTTTAATTATTAGAATTTCTAATCTGGTATTTAATTGGGCATTTTTAATGTGTTCTTTCTCTAATTTTTTTAGTTGTATGTTTAGCTCATTGATTTAATTTCCTCTTTCTCCAAATTATTCATATAAGCATTTAAATCTATAATATATCCCCTGAGAGCTGCTTTGAGTGAATCTCATAGGTTTTGGTATGTTGTTTCATGATTATCATTATCTAGAATAAAATGGTTAATCCTTTCTATAATTTGTTTTTTGGTCCACTCATTCTTTCAAATGAAGTTATTCAGTTTCCAATTGGTTCTGGCTCTAAATCTCCTGGGCCCAATATTGTATACAACTTTTATTGCATTTTGATCTCAGAAAGATGTATTCACTATTTCTGCTTTTCTGCAGTTGATCATTAGGTTTTTATATCCTAGTACATGGTCAATTTTTTAATAAGTTCCATGTACTGCAAAGAAAAAGGTATATTCTTTTCTATCCCTATTCAGTTTCCTCCATAAGTCTACCATATCTAGTTTTTCTAAAAATTTATTTACCTCCTTGACTTCTTTCTGGTTTATTTTATGATTCCATTTATCTAGATCTGAGAGTGGGAGGTTGAGTTCTCCCACTAGTAGAGAGTTGCTGTCTATGTCTTCTTCTAGTTCTCTCAGCTTCTCCTCTTAGAATTTGGATGCTGGCCCATTGGGTGCATATGTATTCAGTATTGAAATAGCTTTATTGTTTATGATACCTTTTAGGAGGATAAAGTTTCCTTCCTTATCTCTTTTAATGCTATCTATTTTTGCTGCTGCTTTGTCTGAGATAAGGATTGCTACCCCTGCTTTTTTTACTTCAGCTGAAGCAAAATATATTTTGCTCCAACCTGTTGCCTTTACTCTATGTGTATCTCTCTGCTTCAAATAAGTTTCATGTAAGCAGCATATTGTAGCATTCTGGTTTTTAATCCACTCTGCTATTTGGTTACATTTTAAGTAAAAGTTCATCCCATTCACATTCAAGGTTATGTTTACTAATTCTTTATTGACCTCCATGCTTTCTTCCCACTGTTTGTATTTTTCCCTCTTCCCTCCTTTATCAGGATTCCCTAGTATTTTGTTTCTGAATACGACCCCCTTCAATGTGTTTGCTGTCCTATATCACCCCTCCCCTTTCTTTCCCCTCTCCCTTTTTCACTTTTCCCTTCCCTTCTTTTTTGTTATTTCTCCTTTTTCCCCCACTCCCACTCCCTTTCTCTGCCCCCCCTCCCCTTTTTTCCTTTTAATCCTTGAAAGGTTAGATTTTTCTAAAGTTAACTAAGTATGTGTAGGTTGACTTTAAGCCAAGTCTGATGAGAAGAAGATTCAGGTGTTTCTCATCTCCTGCCTTCTTCCACTCTATTACCATAGGTATTTTTTACCTCTTAGTGTAATGAGATTTACCACATTCAATCCCCTCCCTTCTCCCATCTCCTTCCTGTCCCCCTTTTTAAGGAGGTAGTGTTTTTTAGATTATTATATATGAGTCATGTAAAATTCTGAGTATCTGTCACTTCTAGCTAACTATATTCTGTCTAATAGAGTTAAAATTCTTAGGAGTTACTAGAGTCTTTCTCCTAAGTGGGGTTAAATCCAATTACATCCCATTGCATAGCAGTCTCATGGATAGGTAATGTATGTCCATCACTTCTGGCTAGTTATATTCTCTGTGTTAGAGTTACTATTCTCAAGATTTATGTGAATCTTTTTCCCCATGCTGGAATATAGCCAGTTTCAACTTATTGGATAGCCATTTTTTTTACTGCCTCCCCCCCTTTTTTTACCTTTTCCTGTGTCTCTTGAATTTCCTGTTCGATGTCCGGGTTTCTATTTAGCTCTGGTCTTTTCATCAGGAATTTTTGCAATTATTCCATTTTGTTAAATGTCCATCTTTTTCCATGGACGAAAAGTCTCAGCTTTGTGGGATAGTGGATTCTTGGCTACATTCCAAGCTCTTTTGCTCTTCATAATATCTCCTTCCAAGCCCTTTGATTCCTTAATGTTGATGTGGCCAAGTCCTGCATGATCCTTACTGTGGCTCCTTGATATGTAAATTGTTTCTTTCTGGCTGCTTGTGGGATTTTCTCTTTTATCTGATAGTTCTGGAATTTGGCCACAACATTCCTTGGTGTTTTCATTTTAGGATCTTTTCTGGAGGGGATTGATGTCTTCTTTCAATAGCTACTTTGCCCTTCGGTTCCATGATATCAGGGCAGTTTTCCATTCCATCACTAGATCCTGTAATATTAAGTCCAGGCTCTTTATCTCTTTAATGTTTTCAGGAAGTCCTATAATTTTCAGGTTGCCCTTCCTTGACCTATTCTCAAATTCAGTGGTTTTGCTGATGAGGTATTTTACATTTTCTTCTATTTTTTCTGTTTTTTGGTTTTGTTTAACTCGCTCTTGTTGTCTCACGGAATCATTAGTTTCTATACACTCTGTTCTTTTTTTTGGAGAGGAGTTTTCTTCATTAACCTTTTGCAACTCCTTTTCCAATTGGTCCATTCTACTTTTGAAATAACTTTCCATTTGACCAATTGAGGTTTTTGAGGGAATTATTTTCTTTTTGCATTTTCCCAATTGAGGATCTGAGAGAATTATTCTCATTTTGTATTTGTCCAATTGAAGACCTGAGTAGATTCTTTCTCATTTTGTATTTGTCCAATTGTATTTTTTAATGATTTGTTTTCTTGTTGCAAGGTATTAATTGTTTCTCCTAAATTTTCTATTAGTTTTTTAAACTCCTTCCTTATTTTTTCAAGGAAGTGGTGTTTCTGTGATGAAGACCAGGTCGCATTCTCCTCAGAGGTTCTAGGTCTCTCTGAGTTAGGGTCTTTCCCTTCCAAGAATTTTTCTGTGGATCCTCCTTTCCACTGTCCCTTCTTCATTTTGCTACGACCCTGAGTTGGCGAGGGGCTGATTTACAGGGGCTTGGGATCAATAGAGGCTTTACTTACTGGGTGCAGTTTCTCTGACTGGCCAATAGGAGGTGCTGGTTGCTTTCTCTGCAGTGTCTGTGACCTTGATTGAGGCCTTTCCCCTTAGCTTGAAGGGAGGAGTTGGAGCTAATGAATCCTTTAGCTTTCAATCAATGGTGGGCTTTACTCTAGCCTGATGTCATTTCTCTCTCTATTGTCAGCTGGGCTGGTTCTTTTGCTCACACACCTGTGCCTGAAGCAGAAGTAGTCTGCAATTGTTTGTTCCGGGTTCCGGGAAGAGGCTTCAGTGGCAATGGAGGCCTGGACTCAAGAGTTCCTCAGACCAGAGGAAACCAGGTATGGCATGTCCACAGCTATCCTGCACCGGAACTCTCCCCCCACGCCCCGCCCAGCCTTGTTGGCAAGCTCCAGATGGTCAGCGTGCCTCTGGTCCCTAGCTGACTCAAGCCCTCACTGTCTAGCCCCACCTCTGATCCAGCAGGTCCGGCTCTCTGGCCCTTGGACACCCCAGCTCCAATTCAGCTGCTAATCTGGCTGATCCGGGCTGATCCACACTCTGCGCCCAAACTCACCCACCTGAATTTGTCCAATGCTGCTGAGGGAGACAAATCCTCAGGTAGATGTTCTTTCTCCTGGATTTTCTTTCTGGGTTTTGTGGGTTGGATTTCTGTTAAGAGGTTTGTTTCATATGATAGATGGGGAAAGATCAGGAGACTTTAAAAGGGTGCCTGTCTTCTCTCTGCCATCTTGGCTGGAATTCTGAGAAAGATAATTCTGTATCTTTTTTGCTTTCCTTCCCTTAACTATTTTTGCACAAAATAAAACATAAAGAGCTGTCATCATGTAAATCTGCTCTTCCATACAACTTCCTCTGTACAACTGTACAGAATTAAGCTGGAGTAATTCTGGGACTCAGTTACTGGAACTCTGTCCTTTTCACCAAATGTTCAACCCTAATTCCTACTATCTGTCCTGATTTACAATTGTGCAATGGCTCACCTTTATATCTAGACATATGTATTAGGGTGCTACTGAAAATCTTTAAAGAGTGACTAAATGAATCCAAAAGCATATATGCTGTACTCCCCAAAAGATGGCCAGTAACAAGAAGGGTAATTCTGTATCTTTTTTTGCTTTACTTCTGTTAACTATTTTTCACAAATGCCAATGTATAGAGCTGATTTCATGTAAATCTGCTTTTCTATACAACTTCCTCTGTAGAACTGTACATAGTTAAGCTGAAGTAATTCCGGGACACAGATCCTGGAAATTTTTTCCAAATGTTCAATAGAAATACTGTGAATCTGTATTGTGTGACAACTGTGCATTAATGCTTCAATATATGTCAGTATCTGTATTAATGTGCCTAAGATCATCATTTTAGATGGACTCTTGAATTCTCCCAAACTTAATCTTTGGTAAAATGGCATTTATGCACCATTCTTCTTCTTTTCTTTTAAAGCAATGTTTGCTCCAAGAAATCTCAACAAGTGTAGACATACAAAGTTTGCAACAGTACATCATTGCAACGGAGAATCCATGGAGGAGGGAACAGTTCTCTTGGTGAAGAGATCTGAACATTTACAACTTTTGGTTTTATCATCAGGGAAATTGTAACTCTGAATAATGAAACATTGTTATAAATGTAAAAGAAAGTCTCCCCTTCACAAACTCTAGGTGAGTGCACGGGTCTTGTTTTCCATGGATAACATGGTACAAAGGTACAACCGATTCAGTATATAACTATCCAAGTGATCTTTTCAGCTTGATCTCTCCTAATCACCTGTATATAAGGAAATGGTCCATCTGCATAGATAAAGTCTCAACATCACTGAAAATGCTCAGTTCCACCACATTACAACTCTACATCTCAAAAATGGACCTTGAACTGCAGGATATTCTGATTTAAACTTTTAATGCTATAATCAGGAAAACACTTCTTCTTTTTGTAAAAGAACTGTACCACAAGCTAAATGCAGATTGGTTCATTGCTGCCTGCCACTTTGCTTTATTTATGTAAACCTATATCTTCATTTAAACAACTGAAAAAACATTCTGTTGTACTATGGATAAGTTCTACTTCTACAAGACATCCTCCTTAAAACAATACTTGTATACAGCATGATTCTTTTTCTCTATTAGTCTGACTGTGAATTCATCTAGAGGCTACCAAATGTCATCAGGTTTTCATTGGTGCTAAAATGGATCTATACTTGCACAACAAAGAATCTACAGGAAAGAAATCTGTACTATGATACTGCAGTATCCAGGCTATTCTCTACTAAAGGTAATCTGTCCTTTTCAGCAAATGTTCAACTCTAATTCCTTCTATCTGTACTGCTTTACAATTGTGCCATGGCCCACCTTTATTTCTAGACATATGTATTAAGGTGCAACTGAAAATCTTTAGAGTGACTAAATGAATACAATAGGACATATGCAGTATTCCCCAAAGGAATGCCAGTAATGAGAAGGGCAATTCTGTACCTTTTTTTTCCTTTACCTCTGTTAAGTATTTTTACCCAAAAGCAAACATAAAGATATGTAGTCATGTAAATCTGTTCTTCTACATAACTTGCTCTGTAGAACTGTATAGAATTAAACTGTAGTAATTCACAGACTCAGATAGTAGAAATCTGTCCCTTTTACAAATGTTCAATACAAATACTGTGAATCTGTATTGTGTCATAATTGTGCAGTAATACTTCACTATATTTCAACATCTGTATTAATGTGCCTAAGACCACCTTTGTAGCCTTACTCTTGAATTTTCTCAAACTTAATCTTTGCGAAAATGGCATTTATGTACTATTCTTTTGTGTCTAGTAAAGAAATCTTTGCTTCAGCATATCTCAACAAGTGTAGAAATAGAAAGATTGCAACAGCACATCGTTACAATGGAGGATCCATAGAGGAGTGGATGGTTCTCTTGTCAAAGGGAAGATTTGAACATATCCAGTTTTTGGATTCACCATCAGGGAAATTGAAACTCTGAATAACGAAACGTCCTTATAGAGGGAAATGGAAATCTCTCGTTCTCACCAACTCTATGTGAGTGTAAGTGTGTTGTTTCCATTGACAGCATGGTGCAAAGTTAAAACCAAATAAGTATACCCAAATGGTCTTTTTAGCTAGCTTCCTACGGGCAGCTACCCATCATGAAGTTGGCCGACTGCATAGATTACATCTCAACAACAATGAAAATGCTCAATTCCACAACATTACAACCCTACGTATCAAATATGGACTTGTGAGCTGCAGGATATTCTGATTTAATGTCTAATGATTTAATCCAAACAAGAATTCTACTTTTGTTAAAGAACTGTCCCGATTAGCTTCTGGCCAAGATGGTGGAGAGAAGACAGGCACAGTTCTAAAGTCTTCTGATCTCTTCCCCATCTATCACATGAAACAAACCTCTTAAAAGAAATCTGACCCACAAAACTCAGAAAGAAAAGCCAGGAGAAAGAACATCTACCTCAGGATTTGGCTCCGGCAGCAGCTTTGGCCGAATCAGGCAGGTGAGTCTGGGCTCAGAGGGAGGATCAGCCTGGGATCAGCCAGATTAACAGCTGAATTGGAACCAGGAGTCTGAGGGCCTGAGAGCCAGACCTACTGGATCAACGGTGGGGCTGGATGACAAGGGCTTGGGTAAGTGGGGGAGCAGAGGCGCTGGTGTTGGTGCTGTCCCCGTGGAGCTTGGGACTAAAGGGAGAGTTCTGGTGCAGGAGAGCTGCGGAAACCATCCCTGGGCTCCTCTGGTCTAAGAAACTCTGAGTCCATGCCTCCATTGCCTGAGGCCTCTTCCTAAACAAACAAATGCAAACTACTTCTGCCTCAGGCCCAGGTGTGTGAGCAGAAGAACAGTCCAGCTGAGGAATGACCTTAGGCCAGGGTAAAGCCCACCATTGATTGAAGGCAAAAGAATTCAATAGCTCCAACCCCTCCCTTCAAGCAAATGGAGAAGGCCTTAACCAAGGTCACAAACACTCCAGAGAAAGCAACCAACACCTCCTACTGGCCAGCCAGAGAAACTGCACTCAGTGAGTAATTTTCTTAATTACTTAATTTTCTTTTAATTAGTGCAAGGACTATTCCCTTTAATTTGGAAAAAAAACCCAGATATCTTACTGTCTGATCTTGTTACCTCTGAGACTTCTCTTGTCTTCTTTAAGGATATGATTTCTCTCTCATCACACCCAATTTGGATCAAGGTACAACATGGAAACAAAGTAAAAACTGACAGAGTGCTTTCTGTGGGGGGGGAGGGAAGCAAGATTGGGGGTAAAATTGTAAAACTCAAATAATATCTTTAATAAAAATAAATTAAAAAAAGAAATAGAGTGGTGGACCAGTGGAATAGACTAGGTGTAAAAGCAGGAGAGGAGTATAGTAATCTGCTGTTTGATAAACCCAAAGAGTCTGGCCATTGGGATCAAAACTCCCTCTTTGATAAAAATTGATGGGATAATTGGAAGTTAGTATGGAAGAAACTTAGATTAGGCCAACACCTCACACCCTTTACCAAAATAAGATCCAAATGGTTACAGGACATAGACATAAAAAAACAATACTATAAGCAAATTAGAAGATCAAGGACTAGTCTACCTGTCAGATCTATGGAAAGGGAAGCAGTTTATGACTAAGGAAGAGTTGTAGAACATCACCAAAAACTAATTAGATGATTTCTATTACATTAAATTAAAAAGCTTTGGCACAGATAAAACCAATGTAACCAAGTTTAAAAGAAATGTAGTAAATTGTGAAACAATCCTTACAACTAATTATTCTGACAAAGGACTCATTTATAAAATATACAGAGAACTGAGTCATATTTTTAAAACAAAAAGCCATTCCCCAATTGACAAATGGTCAAAGGATATGCAAAGGCAATTTATAGATGAGGAGATCAAAGTAATCCATAGCCACATGAATAAATGCTCTAAATCATTAATTATTAGAGAAATGCAAATTAAAGTTTCTCTGAGGTACCACCTCACACCTCTCAGATTGGCCAATATGACCAGGAAGGATAATGATCATTGTCGGAAGGGTTCTGGGAAATCTAGGACACTACTACACTGTTGGTGGAGCTGTGAACTCATCCTACATTTCTGGAGAGCCATTTGGAACTATGTCCAAAGGACAACAAAAATGTGCATACCATTTGACCCAGCAATACCTCTACTGGGTCTATACCCTGAAGAGATGATGAAAAAGGGTAAAAACATTGCTTGTACAAAAATATTTATAGCAGCCCTGTTTGTGGTGACAAAGAATTAGAAATCAAGTAAATGTCTTTCAATTGGGGAATGGCTTAGCAAACTGTGGTATATGTATGTCATGGAACACTATTGTTCTATTAGAAACAAGGAGGGATGGGACTTCAGGGAAGCCTGGAGGGATTTGCATGAACTGATGCTGAATGAGATGAGCAGAACCAGAAAAGCAC
Source organism: Macrotis lagotis (assembly GCF_037893015.1). Taxonomy (NCBI): domain Eukaryota; kingdom Metazoa; phylum Chordata; class Mammalia; order Peramelemorphia; family Peramelidae; genus Macrotis; species Macrotis lagotis. The sequence continues at coordinate 460,145,269 of NC_133658.1, forward strand.
TGTACACCCTAACAGCAACATGGGAATGATGTTCAACCTTGAAGAACTTGCTCATTCCATCAGTGTAACAATCGGGAACAATATTGGGCTGTCTGCAAAGGAGAGTGCCAGCTGTATCCAGATAAGGAGCTGTGGAGTTTGAACAAAGTGCAAGGACTATTCCCTTTAATTTAGAATAAACAGATATCTTATTGTCTGATCTTGTAACCTCTTAGACTCCTCTTCTCTTCTTCAAGGATATTATTTCTCTCTCATCACACCGAATTTTGATCAAGGTACAACATGGAAACAAAGTAAAGACTGACAGAGTGCTTTCCGTGGGGGGTGGGGTGGGGGGAGTGAAGCAAGATGGGGGGGAATTGTAAAACTCAAATAATATCTTTAATAAAAATAAATTAAAAAAAATAACTGTCCCACAATCTACATGCAGATTGATTCCTCGCTGCATGCCACTTTTATATTGGTATGGAAACCTAGATCGTCATTTAAACAACTGATAAGTTATACTCATACAAGGCATCCTCCCTAAAACTTTCCTTCTATGCTACATTATTCTATCCCTCTACTTGTCTGAATTTGAATTCTTGTGGAGGCTACTAAATGTTATCAGGTTTTCATTGGTGCTACTATTGATTTATACTTGCATACCAAAGAATCAACAGGAAAGGAATCTGTACCATTATACTGTAGTATCCAGGCCATTCTCTACTAAAAGAAATTTGTCCTTTTCACCAAATGTTCAACCCTAATTCATTCTATCTATCCTGCTTTACAATTTTACAACAGCTCACCTTTATGTCTAGATATATGTATTATGGTGCTACTGAAAATCTTTAATGAGTGACTAAATGAATCGAAGAGCATATATGCAGTATTCCCCAAAGGATGGCCAGTACTGAGAAGGGTTATTCTGTATCTTTTTCTGCTTTAATTCTGTTAACTATTTTTACACAAAAGCAAATGTATAGAGGTGTGTTCATGTAAATCTGCTCTTCCATCCAACTTCTTCTGTAAAACTGTACATAGTTAAGGTGGAATGATTCCAGCACTGAGATCCTGGGAATTATTGCCAAATGTACCATAGAAATACCATGAATCTCTATTGTGTGACAATTGTGCAGTAACGCTTCAATATATGCCAACATCTGTATTAATGTGCCTAAGATCATCTTTTTAGATGGACTCTTGTATTTATCCAAACTTAATCCTTGGGAAAATGGCATTTATACACCATTTCAAAAGAAATCTTTGCTCCAAGAAATCTCAACAAGTGTAGAAATACAATGTTTGCAAAAGTATGTCATTACAACATGGATGCTCCCATGGAGGAGGGAACAGTTCTGTTGTCGAAGAGAAGATCTGAACATTTCCAAATTTTCATGTCATCATCAGGGAAATTGTAACTCTGAATAACAAAACTTATAGATAGAAATGGAAATCTCCCCTTCTCAACAACTCTATGTGAGTGCACGTCTGTTGTTGTCCATGGATAATGTGGTACAAAGGTACAACTGAATCAGTATATAACTATACAAATAGTCTTATCACCTTGGTTGCTCCTGTTCAGCTATATATCAGGAAATGGGCCATCTGCTTAGATTAAGTCTCAACATCACTGAAAATGCTCAGTTCCACAGCATTACAAGTCTACATCTCAAAAACTGACTTTGAACTGCAGGGTATTCTCATTTAACATTTAATGCTTTAAGCAGAACAACAATTCTACATTTGTTAAAGAACTGTCCCACAATCAAAATGCAGATTGGTTCCTGGCTGTATTTCCCAATGGACAGCAGGTAACAAGAAGAGTAATTCTTTTTCTTTTTTTTTGCTTTACTTCTGTTTACTATTTTTTTAGGTTTTTGTAAGGCAAACGGGGTTAAGTAGCTTGCCAAAAGACACATAGCTAGGTAATTATTAAGTGTTTGAGACCGGATTTGAACCCAGGTACTCCTGAATCCAGGGCTGGTGCTTTATCCACTATGCCACCTAGCTGACCCCTGTTTATTATTTTTACATAAAAGCAAATGTATAGAGCTGTAGTCATGTAAATCTGCTCTTCTATAAATCTTCATCTGTACAACTGTACGGAGTTAAGCTGGAGAAATTACGGACTCAGATACTGAAATTCTGTCTCATTTGAACTAATGTTCAATAAAAATACTGAGAATCTGTATTATGTGACAATTGTGCAATAATGCTTCACTATATGTCTGTTCTTTTCCATGGATAACATGGTGCAAATGTACAACCGAATAAGTATACACCTTTCCAAATTGTCTTTTTAGCTAGGTAGGAACTTCTGGTCACCTACCCATCAGGAAATTATCCAACTGCATAGATTACGTCTCAAAAACACTGAAAATGCTCACTTCCACAGCATTACAACCCTACATCTCAAATATGGACATGTGAGCTGCAGGATATTCTGATTTTACATTTAATGCTTTAATCAGAACAACAATTTTAGTTTTGTTAAAGAACTGTCCCACAATCTAAATACAGATTGGTTCCTCCTTGCATACCACTTTGCTTTACTTATGTAAACCGAGAACATCATTTAAATAACTGAAAAACCATTCTGTTATACTACTGATAAGTTATACTTCTACAAGACAACCTCCCTAAAATAATACTTGTATGATGCATGATTCTATCTGTCTAGTAGTCTGACTGTGAATTCTTGTAGAACCTTCTAAGTGTTATCAGCTTTTCATTGCTGCCACTACTGATATGTACTTGCACATCAAAGAATCGACAGGAAAGAAATCTGTACCATGATACTGTGGTCTCCAGGCCATTCTCTACTAAAGGTATTCTGTTCTGTTCACCAAATGTTCAACAGTAATTCCTTCTATCTGTCCTGCTTTACAATTGTGCCATGGCCCACCTTTATATCTAGACATATGTATTATTGTGCTACCGAAAACATTTAAAGAGTGAATAATTTAATCCAATAGCATATATGCAGTATTCCCCAAAAGAATGCCAGTAAAGAGAAATGTAATTCTGTGTCTTTTTTTGCTTTACTTCTGTTTACTTCTTTTACACAATAGGAAATGTATAGAACTGGAGTTGTTTAAATCTGCTCTTCTGTAAAACTTCCTTTGTAAAACTATGCAGAGTTTAGCAGGAGAAATTCTGGGACTCAGATCCTGGAAATCTGCCTATTTCAACAAATGTTCAATAGAAGAAAAGGGAGAAGTAGCAATAGCTTTGGGAAAAAGTAACACATAAGTGTTTAAAATGCAAGTATTTGAAAACAGCTTGACAATAAATGATATTACTTACAAATGAGACATCAAAGTACTAGGAATCATTGAAGATTACTAATTCAAGGAGTTGAATGTGTTTATCTATTTATCTATATATTAAACAAATACTATTGTGCTCCTAATGAAGAAAGAAATGTAAGCCAATTAGACTAATTTGTCAACCAAAATTACTTGATACACTTATTCTTTTACATAAAATGAGAAAGGGCATAATAACCTTTACCAAGCAAAAGAGGAGGAAAAGGGAGAAATAGCAATATACATAGTTTTGGGAAAAACTAAAACTTAAGTGTGTAAAAGGAAAGATTTGAACACAGCTTGATAATGAAGGATATAACTTACAAATTAGACATCAAAGTATTATGAATCATTGAAGAATACCAATTGAAGGAGTTGAACAAGTTTATCTATATGAAAAGTGTACAACAATTAGAATTGCTGTATTGTGGCTTGAAGGCGCTGCACAGAATGCTGTGTTTCTTGGAATCTCGCTTGAAAACTAGAATATCCTTCTCAGAAGTGGAAACCTTCAAAGTATTCATACAGCGCCCTGTATAAGATGATATTCTAGAGCGGTGTGACCTGGTCCAGTGTGTTAAACTTTAAGGAATAATGCTCATATCAAACAAATACTATTGTGCTCCAATTGATGTAAGAGATTTACTCCAGTTTGGTTAATTCTCCAATGAAAACTGCTTGATACACTTATTCCTTTACATAAAATGAGAAAGAGCATAATAACTCTTACCAAGTAAAAACAGGAAGAAAAGGGAGGAATAGCAATACACACAGTTTTGGGAAAAAACTAACACGTAAGTGTATAAAATGCAAGGATTTGAATTCAGCTTAATAATAAAGGATATTACTTACAATTTGGACATCAATGTACTAGGAATCATTAAAGACTACTAACTGAAAGAGTTGAAAATCTTTACCCATATAAAAAGTGGACAGTGATTAGAATTGTTGTATTGTGGCTTGAAAGCACTGCACAGAATGCTGTTTTTTCTTAGCATCACAGTTGACTTCTCTAGAATATCCTTCTCAGTATTCATACAGCTCTCTGTTTAAGATGATATCCTAGAGAAGTGTGACACTGTAGATCGTGGCAAATGTTAAGGAATCGTGGCTATATTAAAAAATACTATTGTGCTCCAGTTGATGAAAGACATGTAAGTCAATTAGGTTACTTCGCCAACCAAAACTGATTGATACACTCATTCATTTACATAAAATGATCAAGGGCATTATAACCTTTACCAAGCAAAAGAGGAAGAAAAGGGACAAGAAGCAATGCACAGAGTTTTGGGAAAAAGTAACACATAAGTGTTCAAAACGTAAGGATTCGAACACAGCTTGACAACACAGAATGTTACGTACAAATTAGACACCAAAGTAGGGAAGAGCAAAATGGTAGATAAGCACAAACATTAAGGAAGCATGGTTGTATTAAGAAAATACTACTGTGGTCCAATTGAAGTAAGAAATGTAAGCCAACATGGTTGATTTGTCAATCAAAACTGCTTGATACACTTATTCTTTTACATGAAATGAGAAAGGGAATAATAAACTTTACAAAGCAAAAGAGAAAGAAAAGGGAGAAACAGCAATACACACAATTTTGGGAAAAAACTAACACATAACTTTGTAAAATGCAAGGATTTGAATGTAGCTTGTTGTTAAAATATATTACTTGCAATTGGACATCAAAGTACTAGGAATCTTTGAAGACTACAAATTCAAGGAGTTGCACATGTTTATGTATAAGAAAAGCGTGAAAGGATAAGAATTGTTTTATTGTGGTTGGATGGCGCTATGCAGACTGCTAAATTTTTTAGAATCGTACTTGAATTCCTTAGAATATCATTCTCAGAAGCCAAAATATTCAAAGGATTCATAGAACTCTCTGTATAAGATGATATCCTAGAGAAGTGCAACATGGTAGATGGTGGCAAACATTAAGGATTTGTGGCTATATTAAACAAATACTATTATGCTCCAATTGAAGAAAGAAATGTAAGCCAACTGGGTTAATTTTTCATCGAAAACTGCTTGATACACTAATTCATTTACATAAAATGAGAAAGGGCATAATAACCTTTACCAAACAGAAGAGGAAGAAAAGGGAGAAATAGCAATAGACATGGTTTTGAGAAAAACTAACACATAAGAGTGGAAAATTCAAGGTTTTGAACCGATGATATCCTAGAGAAGGGCAACACATTTGATCGTGGCAAACATTAAGGAATCATGGTTATATTAAACAAAAACAGTTATGCTCCAATTGAAAAAAGAAATGTAAGCCAATTTGGTTAGTCATCAACAAAAACTGGATGATACACTGGATTCTTTTATGTAAAATGAGAAATAGCATAATTACCTATCCCAAGCAAAAGAGGAAGAAAAGTGAGAAATAGCTATATAAATACCTTTGGGGAAAACTAACACATATTTGTGAAAATGCAAGGATTTGAACAAAGCTTGAGAATAAAGGATATTATGTGCAAATTAGGTACCAAAATACTAGGAATCATTAAAGACAATTAATTGAAGAAGTTGAATGTGTATATCTATATGAAAAGTGGACAATGATTAGAATTATTGTATTGTCGCTTGAAGGCTCCCCACAGAGTGCTGCATTTATTAGCATGACACATGTATTCTCTAGAATATGATTTTCAGAAGCCCAAGTCTTCCAAGTATTCATACAACTCTCTGTACAAGACGATATCTTAGATAAGTGGCAAATGGTAGATCATGGCTACCATTACGGAATGCTGTTTATGTTAAACAAAAACAGTTGTGCTTCAATGTAAGAAATGTAAGCCATTCTGGTGAATTGGTCAAGCAAAACTTATTTTTTACATGAAATGAGAAAGAACCTAACAATCTTTGCTGAGCAAAAGAAGATGAAAACAGAGAAATAGCAATACACATAGCTTGGGGAAAAACAAACACATAAGTTTGTAAAATGCAAGGATTTGAATTCTGCTTGAGAATAAAGGACATTGCTTGCAAATAAGACATCAAAGTACTAGGAATCATTGAAGACTACTAAGTGAAGGAGTTGAATGTTCTTATCTATATGAAAAGTAGACAATGATTAGAATTGTCGTATTGCGGCTTGAAGACACCACACAGAGTGCTGAGTTTCTTAGCATAGCACTTGTATTCTCTAGAATATCATTTTGAGAAGCCCAATTCTTCAAAGTATTCACACAGCTTTCTGTATAAGGTGATACCCTAGGCAAGTGCAACACTTTAGAGCATGGCAAACGTTAAGGAATGGTGATTATATTAAATAAATACTATTGTGCTCCAATTGAACAAAGAAATGTAGGCCAATTTGGTTAATTGGTCAAGAAACAGTGGATGATAAATAAAAGGAGAAAGAGCATAATAACCTTTGATAAGAAAAAGAGGAAGAAAATGGAGAAAGAGGAATACACATAGCTTTGGGAAAAATAAACACATAAACATGGAAAATGCAAGGATTTGAACCCATCTTGCTAACAAAGGATATACTGTACTACTTGGACATCAAAGTACTAGAAATCATTGAAGACTACTAATTGAAGGAGTTGAAAGTCTTTTTCTGTATGAAAAGTGGCCAATGATTAGAATCGTTGTATTGCAGCTTGAAAGCACCACACAGAATGCAGTGTTTCTTAGCATCACACTTGACTTCTCTAGAATAACCTTCTCAGAAGATGAAGTCTTCAAAGTGTTCAAACAGCTCTCTGTATAAAATGATAGCCTAGAGAAGGGGGACATGGTAGATCATGGCAAACATTAAGGAATCATGGTTATATTAAACAAAAACAGTTATGCTCCTATTAAAGAAAGAATTGGATGCCAATTTGGTTAGTTCATCAACCAAAACTGGATGATGCACTTATTCTTTTACATAAAATGAGAAATAGCATAATAACCTTTCCCAAGCAAAAGAGGACGTAAAGCAAGAAATAGCTATACAAATACCTTTGGAAAAAACTAACACATATTTGTGAAAATGCAAGGATTTGAATGCAGCTTGAGAATTAGATATCAAATTAGATATCAAAATATTAGGTATCATTGAAGACAATTAATTGAAAAAGTTGAACATGTATATCTGTATGAATAGTGGACAATGATTAGAATTCTTGTATTGTGGCTTGAAGGATCCACAAAGAGTGCTGCATTTCTTAGCATGACACATGTATTCTCTAGAATATCATTCTCAGAAGCCCAAGTCCTCAAAGTATTCATACAACTCTCTGTACAAGATGATATCCTAGAGAAGTACAATACGGTAGATCATGACAAACATTACGGAATCCTGTTTATGTGGAACAAATAGTATTTGCCCAATAGAAGGAAGAAATGTAAGCCAATTTGGTTAATTCATCATTCAAATCTGGATGATACACTTGATCATTTACATAAAATGTGAAATAGCATAATAACTTTTGCCAAGAAAAATGAAGAAAAGGGAGAAATAGCAATACATACAGCTCTGGGAAATATAACACATAGTTGTGTAAAATGCAAGTATTTGAATGAAACTTAAGAATAATGGATATTACTTACAAATTAGACATCAAATACTAGGAATCATTGAAGACTACTAATTGAAGGAGTTGAACGTGTTTATCTATATGAAAAGTATGCAATGATTAGAATTGTTGTACTGGGGATTGAAGGCTGTGAAGAGAGTGTTGCATTTCTTAGCATCACACTTGTATTCCTTAGAATATCATTCTCAGAAGCCCAACTCTTCACAGTATTCATGCAACTCTCTTTATAAGATAATATCCTAGAGAAGTGCGACATGGTAGATCTTCGCAAACATTAAGGAATCCTGGTTATGTTAAACAAATACTTTTGTGCTCCAAATGAAGAAACAAATTTAAGCCATGCTGGTGAATTGATCAAGCACAACTGGATGATACGCTTGTTCTTTTACATAAAATGAGAAAGAATATAATAATAATAATATCCCTTGCAAATTGGACATCAAAGTACTAGGAACCATTGAACACTACTAATTGAAGAAGTTGAATGTGTTTATCTATATGAAAAGTGGACAATGTTTAGAATAGTTGTATTGTGGCTAGAAGGCACCACAAAGAGTGCTGCATTTCTTAGAATGACACATGTATTCTCTAGAATATCATTCTCAGAAGCCCAAGTCTTCACAGTATTGATACAACTCTCTGTAAATATGAAATCCTAGACATGTGGCAATTGGCAGATTGAGTCAAACATTACAGAATGCTGTTTATGTTAAAGAAAAACAGTTGTGCTCCAATGGAAGCAAGAAAGGTAAGCCAATTTGTTTAATTCATCAAGGAAAACTGGATGATACATTTTGCATAAAATGAGAAAGAACATAATAACCTTTGCCAAGCAAAAGGGGAAGGAGATGGAGCAATGGCAATACATATAGCTTTGGGTTAACCTAACACATAAGTGTGTAAAATGCAAGGATTTGAATGTTTCTAGAAAATAAAGGATATTACTTGCAAAGAAGACATCAAAGTCCTAGGAATCATTGAAGACTACTAAGTGAATGAGTTAAACGTGCTTATCTATATGAAAAGTAGAAAATGATAAGAATTGTTGTATTGCTGCTTGAAGAAGCCACACAGATTGCTGCATTTCTTAGCATTGCACGTGTATTCTCTAGCATATCATTCTCAGACGCCCAAGTCTTCAAGGTATTCATACAAGTCTCTGTATATGATGATATCCTAAAGAAGTCTGACCTGGTAGATCATGAGAAACATGAAGGTATCCTGTTTGTGTTAAACAAATAGTACTGTGCTCCAATTGCAGAAAGACATGTAAACCAATTTGTTTAATTGGTCAAGCAGAATTGGATGGTACACTTGTTCTGTTACATAAAAATGAGAAAGAGCATAGTAACCTTTGCCAAGTAAAAGAGGAAGAAAAGGGAGAAATAGCAATACCTAAAGCTTTGGGAAAAGCTAACATATGCTTGTGTAAAAGGCCAGTATTCCAACGCAGCTTGAGAGTAATGGACATTAATTGCAAATTAGACATCAAAGTGCTAGGAATCATTGAAGACTAATAATTCAAGGTGTTGAACATGTTTATCTATATGAAAAGTGGACAGTGATTAGATTGTTTTTTATTGTGGCTTGAAGGCAGAAGACAGAGTGCTGCATTTCTTAGCATCTCACTTGACTTCTCTAGAATCATCTTCTCAGAAGATGAATTCTTCAAAGTGTTCATACAGCTCTCTGTATAAATTGATATCCTAGAGAAGGGCGACATGGTAGATCTTGGCAAACATTAAGAAATCACGGTTATATTAAACAAAAACAGTTACGCACCAATTGAGGAAAGAATTGAAAGCCAGTTTGGTTAGTTAGTCACGAAAACTGCAGGATACACTTATTCTTTTACCTAAAATGAGAAATAGCATAATAATGTTTCCCGAGTAAAAGTGGAAGAAAAGAGAGAAATAGCGATACAAATACCTTTGGGAAAACCTAAGCCATATTTATGAAAATGTAAGGATTTTAACATAGCTTGAGAATACCGGATATTATTTACAAATCAGACATCAAAGTACTAGTAATCATTGAAGACTGCAAATTGAAGGAGTTGAACTTGTTTATCTATATGAAAATTGGACAATGATAAGAATTGTTGTATTGAAGCTTGAAGGCACAATACAGTGAGCTGGGTTTCTTACCATCACCCTTGTGTTCTCTAGAATACCATTCTCAGAAGCCCAAGTCTTCAAGGTATTTATAGAACTCTCTGTATAAGATGATATCCTACAGAACTGAGACAGAGGAGATCATGGTGAACATAAAGGAATCCTGTTTATGTATAAAAGGTACTATTGTCTTCCAACTGAAGAAAGAAACGTAAGCGCATTTGCTTAATTCATCAGTCAGAAGTGGATGATACACCTGTTCTTTTAGATGAAAATAAAAATAGCATATTAACCTTTGCCCATTCAAGGAGGAAGAAAAGGGGGAAAAATAGTAATACACAGAGCTTTGGCAAAAACTAACACATAAGTTTGTAAAATGCAAGGATTTCAACACAGCTTGAGAAAAAAGGATATTAATCGCAAATTAGACCTAATAGTACTAGGAATCATTGAAGACTGCAAGCTGAAGGAGTTGAATGTGTTTGTCTATATGAAAAGTGGGCAATGATTAGAATTGTTTATTGAGGCTTGGAGGCAAAATACCGAGTAGTGCATTGCTTAACATCACACTTGTGTTCTCTAGAATATCATTCTCTGAAGCCCAACTCTTCAAAGTGTTCATAAAACTCTGTGTACAAGATGATATCCTAGAGAAGTGCAATACGGTAGATCATGACAAACATTAAGGAATCCTGTTTATGTGGACCAAATACTTTTTGCTGCAATTGAAGGAAGAAATGGTAGCCAATTTGGTTAATTCACCATTCAAATCTGGATGATACACTTGATCATTTACATAAAATGCGAAATAGCATACTAACTTTTGCCAAGAAAAATGAAGAAAAGGGAAAAATAGCAATACATATAGCTCTGGGAAATACAACACAGAGTTGTGTAAAATGCAAGTATTTGATGCAGCTGCAGAATAATGGATATTACTTACACATTAGACATTAAATACTAGGACTCATTGAAGACTACTAATCTAAGGAATTAAACGTGTTTATCTATATGAAAAGTATACAATGATTAGAATTGTTCTACTGAGGCTTGAAGGCTGTGAAGAGAGTGTTGCATTTCTTAGCATCATACCTTTATTCCTTAGAATATCATTCTCAGAAGCCCAACTCGTCACAGTATGCAGGCAACTCTCTTTATAAGATAATATCCTAGAGAAGTGTGACATGGGCAAACATTAAGGAATGCTGGTTACGTTAAACAAATAATTTGGGCTCCAAATGAAGAAACAAATTTAAGCCATGTGCGTGAAATGATCAAGCATAACTGGATAATACACTTATTCTTTTACATAAAATGAGAAAGAACATAATAACCTTTACCAAGCAAAAGAATAAGAAAATGGAGAAATAGCAATACACATAGCTTTGGGAAAAATTGTCACATAAGTGTTCAAAATGGAAGGATTTGAATGCAGTCTGAAAATAAAGGATATTATTTATAAATTAGATGTCAGAGTACTAGGAATCATGGAAGACTACCAATTGGAGGAATTGAAAGTCTTTATCTATATGAGAAGTGGACAATGATTAGAATTGTTGTATTGAGGCATGGAGCGAAAATACACAGTGGTGCGTTGCTTAGAATCACACTTGTGTTATCCAGATTATCATTTTCAGAATCCCACTTCGTCAAAGTATTCATACAACTCTCGGCATAAGATGATATCCTAGAGAAGTGCGACATGGTTCATCATGGCAAACTTTTAAGAATCCAGTTTATGGAGAACAAATACTATTTGTTCCAATTGAAGGAAGAAATATAAGCCAATTTGGCTAATTCATCAAACCAAACTGAATGATATATGTGTTCCTTTACATAAAATGAGAAATAGCATAAGAACCCTTGCCGAGCAAAAGAGGAAGAAAAGAGAGAAACAGCAATACACATCGCTTTTGGAAAAACTGAAACATAATTGTTGAAAATGCAAGGATTTGTACGCAACTTGAGAATAAAGGATATCCCTTGCAAATTGGACATCAAAGTACTAGGAACCATTGAACACTACTAATTGAAGAAGTTGAATGTGTTTATCTATTTGAAAAGTGGACAATGTTTAGTATAGTTGTATTGTGGCTAGAAGGCACCACAAAGAGTGCTGCATTTCTTAGCATGACACATGTATTCTCTAGAATATCATTCTCAGAAGCCCAAGTCTTCACAGTATTGATACAACTCTCTGTAAATATGAAATCCTAGACACGTGGCAATTGGCAGATTGAGTCAAACATTACAGAATGCTGTTTATGTTAAAGAAAAACAGTTGTGCTCCAATGGAAGCAAGAAAGGTAAGCCAATTTGTTTAATTCATCAAGGAAAACTGGATGATACATTTTGCATAAAATGAGAAAGAACATAATAACCTTTGCCAAGCAAAAGGGGAAGGAGATGGAGCAATGGCAATACATATAGCTTTGGGTTAACCTAACACATAAGTGTGTAAAATGCAAGGATTTGAAATGTTTCTAGAAAATAAAGGATATTACTTGCAAAGAAGACATCAAAGTCCTAGGAATCATTGAAGACCTACTAAGTGAATGAGTTAAACGTGCTTATCTATATGAAAAGTAGAAAATGATAAGAATTGTTGTATTGCTGCTTGAAGGAGCCACACAGATTGCTGCATTTCTTAGCATTGCACGTGTATTCTCTAGCATATCATTCTCAAGACGCCCAAGTCCTTCAAGGTATTCATACAAGTCTCTGTATATGATGATATCCTAAAGAAGTCTGACCTGGTAGATCATGAGAAACATGAAGGTATCCAGTTTGTGTTAATCAAATAGTATTGTGCTCCAATTGCAGAACGACATGTAAACCAATTTGTTTAATTGGTCAAGCAGAATTGGATGGTACACTTGTTCTGTTACATAAAAATGAGAAAGAGCATAGTAACCTTTGCCAAGTAAAAGAGGAAGAAAAGGGAGAAATAGCAATACCTAAAGCTTTGGGAAAAGCTAACATATGCATGTGTAAAGGCCAGTATTCCAACCCAGCTTGAGAGTAATGGACATTACTTGCAAATTAGACATCAAAGTGCTAGGAATCATTGAAGACTAATAATTCAAGGTGTTGAACCATGTTTATCTATATGAAAAGTGGACAGTGATTAGATTGTTTTTTATTGTGGCTTGAAGGCAGAAGACAGAGTGCTGCATTTCTCAGCATCTCACTTGACTTCTCTAGAATCATCTTCTCAGAAGATGAATTCTTCAAAGTGTTCATACAGCTCTCTGTATAAATTGATATCCTAGAGAAGGGCGACATGGTAGATCTTGGCAAACATTAAGAAATCACGGGTTATATTAAACAAAAACAGTTTACGCACCAATTGAGGAAAGAATTGAAAGCCAGTTTGGTTAGTTAGTCACGAAAACTGCAGGATACACTTATTCTTTTACCTAAAATGAGAAATAGCATAATAATGTTTCCCGAAGTAAAAGTGGAAGAAAAGAGAGAAATAGCGATAACAAATACCTTTGGGAAAACCTAAGCCATATTTATGAAAATGTAAGGATTTTAACATAGCTTGAGAATACCGGATATTATTTACAAATCAGACATCAAAGTACTAGTAATCATTGAAGACTGCAAATTGAAGGAGTTGAACTTGTTTTATCTATATGAAAATTGGACAATGATAAGAATTGTTGTATTGAAGCTTGAAGGCACAATACAGTGAGCTGGGTTTCTTACCATCACCCTTGTGTTCTCTAGAATACCATTCTCAGAAGCCCAAGTCTTCAAGGTATTTATAGAACTCTCTGTATAAGATGATATCCTACAGAAGTGAGACAGAGGAGATCATGGTGAACATAAAGCAATCCTGTTTATGTATAAAAGGTACTATTGTCTTCCAACTGAAGAAAGAAACGTAAGCGCATTTGCTTAATTCATCAGTCAGAAGTGGATGATACACCTGTTCTTTTAGATGAAAATAAAAATAGCATATTAACCTTTGCCCATTCAAGGAGGAAGAAAAGGGGGAAAAATAGTAATACACAGAGCTTTGGCAAAAACTAACACATAAGTTTGTAAAATGCAAGGATTTCCACACAGCTTGAGAAAAAAGGATATTAATCGCAAATTAGACCTAATAGTACTAGGAATCATTGAAGACTGCAAGCTGAAGGAGTTGAATGTGTTTGTCTATATGAAAAGTGGGCAATGATTAGAATTGTTTATTGAGGCTTGGAGGCAAAATACCGAGTAGTGCATTGCTTAACATCACACTTGTGTTCTCTAGAATATCATTCTCTGAAGCCCAACTCTTCAAAGTGTTCATAAAACTCTGTGTACAAGATGATATCCTAGAGAAGTGCAATACGGTAGATCATGACAAACATTAAGGAATCCTGTTTATGTGGACCAAATACTTTTTGCTGCAATTGAAGGAAGAAATGGTAGCCAATTTGGTTAATTCACCATTCAAATCTGGATGATACACTTGATCATTTACATAAAATGCGAAATAGCATACTAACTTTTGCCAAGAAAAATGAAGAAAAGGGAAAAATAGCAATACATATAGCTCTGGGAAATACAACACAGAGTTGTGTAAAATGCAAGTATTTGAGTGCAGCTTCAGAATAATGGATATTACTTACACATTAGACATTACATACTAGGACTCATTGAAGACTACTAATTTAAGGAATTAAACGTGTTTATCTCTATGAAAAGTATACAATGATTAGAATTGTTCTACTGAGGCTTGAAGGCTGTGAAGAGAGTGTTGCATTTCTTAGCATCATACTTTTATTCCTTAGAATATCATTCTCAGAAGCCCAACTCGTCACAGTATTCAGGCAACTCTCTTTATAAGAGAAGTGTGACATGGGCAAACATTAAGGAATGCTGGTTACGTTAAACAAATAATTTGGGCTCCAAATGAAGAAACAAATTTAAGCCATGTGCGTGAAATGATCAAGCATAACTGGATAATACACTTATTCTTTTACATAAAATGAGAAAGAACATAATAACCTTTACCAAGCAAAAGAATAAGAAAATGGAGAAATAGCAATACACATAGCTTTGGGAAAAATTGTCACATAAGTGTTCAAAATGGAAGGATTTGAATGCAGTCTGAAAATAAAGGATATTATTTATAAATTAGATGTCAGAGTACTAGGAATCATGGAAGACTACCAATTGGAGGAATTGAAATTCTTTATCTATATGAGAAGTGGACAATGATTAGAATTGTTGTATTGAGGCATGGAGCGAAAATACACAGTGGTGCGTTGCTTAGAATCACACTTGTGTTATCCAGATTATCATTTTCAGAATCCCACTTCGTCAAAGTATTCATACAACTCTCGGCATAAGATGATATCCTAGAGAAGTGCGACATGGTTCATCATGGCAAACTTTTAAGAATCCAGTTTATGGAGAACAAATACTATTTGTTCCAATTGAAGGAAGAAATATAAGCCAATTTGGCTAATTCATCAAACCAAACTGAATGATATATGTGTTCCTTTACATAAAATGAGAAATAGCATAAGAACCCTTGCCGAGCAAAAGAGGAAGAAAAGAGAGAAACAGCAATACACATCGCTTTTGGAAAAACTGAAACATAATTGTTGAAAATGCAAGGATTTGTACGCAACTTGAGAATAAAGGATATCCCTTGCAAATTGGACATCAAAGTACTAGGAACCATTGAACACTACTAATTGAAGAAGTTGAATGTGTTTATCTATTTGAAAAGTGGACAATGTTTAGTATAGTTGTATTGTGGCTAGAAGGCACCACAAAGAGTGCTGCATTTCTTAGCATGACACATGTATTCTCTAGAATATCATTCTCAGAAGCCCAAGTCTTCACAGTATTGATACAACTCTCTGTAAATATGAAATCCTAGACACGTGGCAATTGGCAGATTGAGTCAAACATTACAGAATGCTGTTTATGTTAAAGAAAAACAGTTGTGCTCCAATGGAAGCAAGAAAGGTAAGCCAATTTGTTTAATTCATCAAGGAAAACTGGATGATACATTTTGCATAAAATGAGAAAGAACATAATAACCTTTGCCAAGCAAAAGGGGAAGGAGATGGAGCAATGGCAATACATATAGCTTTGGGTTAACCTAACACATAAGTGTGTAAAATGCAAGGATTTGAATGTTTCTAGAAAATAAAGGATATTACTTGCAAAGAAGACATCAAAGTCCTAGGAATCATTGAAGACTACTAAGTGAATGAGTTAAACGTGCTTATCTATATGAAAAGTAGAAAATGATAAGAATTGTTGTATTGCTGCTTGAAGGAGCCACACAGATTGCTGCATTTCTTAGCATTGCACGTGTATTCTCTAGCATATCATTCTCAGACGCCCAAGTCTTCAAGGTATTCATACAAGTCTCTGTATATGATGATATCCTAAAGAAGTCTGACCTGGTAGATCATGAGAAACATGAAGGTATCCTGTTTGTGTTAAACAATAGTACTGTGCTCCAATTGCAGAAAGACATGTAAACCAATTTGTTTAATTGGTCAAGCAGAATTGGATGGTACACTTGTTCTGTTACATAAAAATGAGAAAGAGCATAGTAACCTTTGCCAAGTAAAAGAGGAAGAAAAGGGAGAAATAGCAATACCTAAAGCTTTGGGAAAAGCTAACATATGCTTGTGTAAAAGGCCAGTATTCCAACGCAGCTTGAGAGTAATGGACATTAATTGCAAATTAGACATCAAAGTGCTAGGAATCATTGAAGACTAATAATTCAAGGTGTTGAACATGTTTATCTATATGAAAAGTGGACAGTGATTAGATTGTTTTTTATTGTGGCTTGAAGGCAGAAGACAGAGTGCTGCATTTCTTAGCATCTCACTTGACTTCTCTAGAATCATCTTCTCAGAAGATGAATTCTTCAAAGTGTTCATACAGCTCTCTGTATAAATTGATATCCTAGAGAAGGGCGACATGGTAGATCTTGGCAAACATTAAGAAATCACGGTTATATTAAACAAAAACAGTTACGCACCAATTGAGGAAAGAATTGAAAGCCAGTTTGGTTAGTTAGTCACGAAAACTGCAGGATACACTTATTCTTTTACCTAAAATGAGAAATAGCATAATAATGTTTCCCGAGTAAAAGTGGAAGAAAAGAGAGAAATAGCGATACAAATACCTTTGGGAAAACCTAAGCCATATTTATGAAAATGTAAGGATTTTAACATAGCTTGAGAATACCGGATATTATTTACAAATCAGACATCAAAGTACTAGTAATCATTGAAGACTGCAAATTGAAGGAGTTGAACTTGTTTATCTATATGAAAATTGGACAATGATAAGAATTGTTGTATTGAAGCTTGAAGGCACAATACAGTGAGCTGTGTTTCTTACCATCACCCTTGTGTTCTCTAGAATACCATTCTCAGAAGCCCAAGTCTTCAAGGTATTTATAGAACTCTCTGTATAAGATGATATCCTACAGAAGTGAGACAGAGGAGATCATGGTGAACATAAAGGAATCCTGTTTATGTATAAAAGGTACTATTGTCTTCCAACTGAAGAAAGAAACGTAAGCGCATTTGCTTAATTCATCAGTCAGAAGTGGATGATACACCTGTTCTTTTAGATGAAAATAAAAATAGCATATTAACCTTTGCCCATTCAAGGAGGAAGAAAAGGGGGAAAAATAGTAATACACAGAGCTTTGGCAAAAACTAACACATAAGTTTGTAAAATGCAAGGATTTCAACACAGCTTGAGAAAAAAGGATATTAATCGCAAATTAGACCTAATAGTACTAGGAATCATTGAAGACTGCAAGCTGAAGGAGTTGAATGTGTTTGTCTATATGAAAAGTGGGCAATGATTAGAATTGTTTATTGAGGCTTGGAGGCAAAATACCGAGTGGTGCATTGCTTAACATCACACTTGTGTTCTCTAGAATATCATTCTCTGAAGCCCAACTCTTCAAAGTGTTCATAAAACTCTGTGTACAAGATGATATCCTAGAGAAGTGCAATACGGTAGATCATGACAAACATTAAGGAATCCTGTTTATGTGGACCAAATACTTTTTGCTGCAATTGAAGGAAGAAATGGTAGCCAATTTGGTTAATTCACCATTCAAATCTGGATGATACACTTGATCATTTACATAAAATGCGAAATAGCATACTAACTTTTGCCAAGAAAAATGAAGAAAAGGGAAAAATAGCAATACATATAGCTCTGGGAAATACAACACAGAGTTGTGTAAAATGCAAGTATTTGATGCAGCTTCAGAATAATGGATATTACTTACACATTAGACATTAAATACTAGGACTCATTGAAGACTACTAATCTAAGGAATTAAACGTGTTTATCTATATGAAAAGTATACAATGATTAGAATTGTTCTACTGAGGCTTGAAGGCTGTGAAGAGAGTGTTGCATTTCTTAGCATCATACCTTTATTCCTTAGAATATCATTCTCAGAAGCCCAACTCGTCACAGTATGCAGGCAACTCTCTTTATAAGATAATATCCTAGAGAAGTGTGACATGGGCAAACATTAAGGAATGCTGGTTACGTTAAACAAATAATTTGGGCTCCAAATGAAGAAACAAATTTAAGCCATGTGCGTGAAATGATCAAGCATAACTGGATAATACACTTATTCTTTTACATAAAATGAGAAAGAACATAATAACCTTTACCAAGCAAAAGAATAAGAAAATGGAGAAATAGCAATACACATAGCTTTGGGAAAAATTGTCACATAAGTGTTCAAAATGGAAGGATTTGAATGCAGTCTGAAAATAAAGGATATTATTTATAAATTAGATGTCAGAGTACTAGGAATCATGGAAGACTACCAATTGGAGGAATTGAAATTCTTTATCTATATGAGAAGTGGACAATGATTAGAATTGTTGTATTGAGGCATGGAGCGAAAATACACAGTGGTGCGTTGCTTAGAATCACACTTGTGTTATCTAGATTATCATTTTCAGAATCCCAGTTCGTCAAAGTATTCATACAACTCTCGGCATAAGATGATATCCTAGAGAAGTGCGACATGGTTCATCATGGCAAACTTTTAAGAATCCAGTTTATGGAGAACAAATACTATTTGTTCCAATTGAAGGAAGAAATATAAGCCAATTTGGTTAATTCATCAAACCAAACTGAATGATATATGTGTTCCTTTACATAAAATGAGAAATAGCATAAGAACCCTTGCCAAGCAAAAGAGGAAGAAAAGAGAGAAACAGCAATACACATCGCTTTTGGAAAAACTGAAACATAATTGTTGAAAATGCAAGGATTTGTACGCAACTTGAGAATAAAGGATATCCCTTGCAAATTGGACATCAAAGTACTAGGAACCATTGAACACTACTAATTGAAGAAGTTGAATGTGTTTATCTATATGAAAAGTGGACAATGTTTAGTATAGTTGTATTGTGGCTAGAAGGCACCACAAAGAGTGCTGCATTTCTTAGCATGACACATGTATTCTCTAGAATATCATTCTCAGAAGCCCAAGTCTTCACAGTATTGATACAACTCTCTGTAAATATGAAATCCTAGACACGTGGCAATTGGCAGATTGAGTCAAACATCACAGAATGCTGTTTATGTTAAAGAAAAACAGTTGTGCTCCAATGGAAGCAAGAAAGGTAAGCCAATTTGTTTAATTCATCAAGGAAAACTGGATGATACATTTTGCATAAAATGAGAAAGAACATAATAACCTTTGCCAAGCAAAAGGGGAAGGAAATGGAGCAATGGCAATACATATAGCTTTGGGTTAACCTAACACATAAGTGTGTAAAATGCAAGGATTTGAATGTTTCTAGAAAATAAAGGATATTACTTGCAAAGAAGACATCAAAGTCCTAGGAATCATTGAAGACTACTAAGTGAATGAGTTAAACGTACTTATCTATATGAAAAGTAGAAAATGATAAGAATTGTTGTATTGCTGCTTGAAGGAGCCACACAGATTGCTGCATTTCTTAGCATTGCACGTGTATTCTCTAGCATATCTTTCTCAGACGCCCAAGTCTTCAAGGGATTCATACAAGTCTCTGTATATGATGATATCCTAAAGAAGTCTGACCTGGTAGATCATGAGAAACATGAAGGTATCCTGTTTGTGTTAAACAAATAGTATTGTGCTCCAATTGAAGAAAGACATGTAAACCAATTTGTTTAATTGGTCAAGCAGAATTGGATGGTTCACTTGTTCTGTTACATAAAAATGAGAAAGAGCATAGTAACCTTTGCCAAGTAAAAGAGGAAGAAAAGGGAGAAATAGCAATACCTAAAGCTTTGGGAAAAGCTAACATATGCTTGTGTAAAAGGCCAGTATTCCAACGCAGCTTGAGAGTAATGGACATTAATTGCAAATTAGACATCAAAGTGCTAGGAATCATTGAAGACTAATAATTCAAGGTGTTGAACATGTTTATCTATATGAAAAGTGGACAATGATTAGATTGTTTTTTATTGTGGCTTGAAGGCAGAAGACAGAGTGCTGCATTTCTTAGCATCTCACTTGACTTCTCTAGAATCATCTTCTCAGAAGATGAATTCTTCAAAGTGTTCATACAGCTCTCTGTATAAATTGATATCCTAGAGAAGGGCGACATGGTAGATCTTGGCAAACATTAAGAAATCACGGTTATATTAAACAAAAACAGTTACGCACCAATTGAGGAAAGAATTGAAAGCCAGTTTGGTTAGTTAGTCACGAAAACTGTAGGATACACTTATTCTTTTACATAAAATGAGAAATAGCATAATAATATTTCCCGAGTAAAAGTGGAAGAAAAGTGAGAAATAGCGATACAAATACCTTTGGGAAAACCTAAGCCATATTTATGAAAATGTAAGGATTTTAACATAGCTTGAGAATACCGGATATTATTTACAAATCAGACATCAAAGTACTAGTAATCATTGAAGACTGCAAATTGAAGGAGTTGAACTTGTTTATCTATATGAAAATTGGACAATGATAAGAATTGTTGTATTGAAGCTTGAAGGCACAATACAGTGAGCTGGTTTTCTTACCATCACCCTTGTGTTCTCTAGAATACCATTCTCAGAAGCCCAACTCTTCAAGGTATTTATAGAACTCTCTGTATAAGATGATATCCTACAGAAGTGAGACAGAGGAGATCATGGTGAACATAAAGGAATCCTGTTTATGTATAAAAGGTACTATTGTCTTCCAACTGAAGAAAGAAACGTAAGCGCATTTGCTTAATTCATCAGTCAGAAGTGGACGATACACCTGTTCGTTTAGATGAAAATAAAAATAGCATATTAACCTTTGCCCATTCAAGGAGGAAGAAAAGGGGAAAAATAGTAATACACAGAGCTTTGGCAAAAACTAACACATAAGTTTGGAAAATGCAAGGATTTCAACACAGCTTGAGAAAAAAGGATATTAATTGCAAATTAGACCTAATAGTACTAGGAATCATTGAAGACTGCAAGCTGAAGGAGTTGAGTGTGTTTGTCTATATGAAAAGTGGGCAATGATTAGAATTGTTTATTGAGGCTTGGAGGCAAAATACCGAGTGGTGCATTGCTTAACATCACACAAGGAGCCACACAGATGGCTGCATTTCTCAGCATTGCACGTGTATTCTCTAGCATATCATTCTCAGATGCCGAACTCTTCAAGGTATTCATACAAGTCTCTGTATATGATGATATCCTAAAGAAGTCTGACCTCTTAGATCATGAGAAACATGAAGGTATCCTGTTTGTGTTAAATAAATAGTATTGTGCTCCAATTGCAGAAAGACATGTAAACCAATTTGTTTAATTGGTCAAGCAGAATTGGATGGTACACTTGTTGTGTTACATAAAAATGAGAAAGAGCATAGTAACCTTTGCCAAGTAAAAGAGGAAGAAAAGGGAGAAATAGCAATACCTAAAGCTTTGGGGAAAGCTAACATATGCTTGTGTAAAAGGCCAGTATTCCAACGCAGCTTGAGAGTAATGGACATTAATTGCAAATTAGACATCAAAGTGCTAGGAATCATTGAAGACTAATAATTCAAGGTGTTGAACATGTTTATCTGTATGAAAAGTGGACAATGATTAGATTGCTTTTTATTGTGGCTTGAAGGCAGAAGACAGAGTGCTGCATTTCTTAGCATCCCACTAGACTTCTGTAGAATCATCTTCTCAGAAGATGAATTCTTCAAAGTGTTCATACAGCTCTCTGTATCAATTGATATCCTAGAGAAGGGCGACATGGTAGATCTTGGCAAAAATTAAGAAATCACGGTTATATTAAACAAAAACAGTTATGCACCAATTGAGGAAAGAATTGAAAGCCAGTTTGTTTAGTTAGTCACGAAAACTGCAGGATACACTTATTCTTTTACATAAAATGCGAAATAGCATAATAATGTTTCCCAAGTAAAAGTGGAAGAAAAGTGAGAAATAGCGATACAAATACCTTTGGGAAAACCTAAGCCATATTTATGAAAATGTAAGGATTTTAACATAGCTTGAGAATACCGGATATTATTTACAAATCAGACATCAAAGTACTAGTAATCATTGAAGACTGCAAATTGAAGGAGTTGAACTTGTTTATCTATATGAAAATTGGACAATGACAAGAATTGTTGTATTGAAGCTTGAAGGCACAATACAGTGAGCTGGGTTTCTTACCATCACCCTTGTGTTCTCTAGAATCCCATTCTCAGAAGCCCAACTCTTCAAGGTATTTATAGAACTCTCTGTATAAGATGATATCCTACAGAAGTGAGACAGAGGAGATCATGGTGAACATAAAGGAATCCTGTTTATGTATAAAAGGTACTATTGTCTTCCAACTGAAGAAAGAAACGTAAGCGCATTTGCTTAATTCATCAGTCAGAAGTGGACGATACACCTGTTCTTTTAGATGAAAATAAAAATAGCATATTAACCTTTGCCCATTCAAGGAGGAAGAAAATGGGAAAAATAGAAATACACAGAGCTTTGGCAAAAACTAACACATAAGTTTTTAAAATGCAAGGATTTCAACACAGCTTGAGAAAAAAGGATATTAATTGCAAATTAGACCTAATAGTACTAGGAATCATTGAAGACTGCAAGCTGAAGGAGTTGAATGTGTTTGTCTATATGAAAAGTGGGCAATGATTAGAATTGTTTATTGAGGCTTGGAGGCAAAATACCGAGTGGTGCATTGCTTAACATCACACTTGTGTTCTCTAGAATATCATTCTCTGAAGCCCAACTCTTCAAAGTGTTCATAAAACTCTCTGTACAAGATGATATCCTAGAGAAGTGCAATACGGTAGATCATGACAAACATTAAGGAATCCTGTTTATGTGGACCAAATACTATTTGCTCCAATTGAAGGAAGAAATGGTAGCCAATTTGGTTAATTCACCATTCAAATCTGGATGATACACTTGATCATTTACATAAAATGCGAAATAGCATACTAACTTTTGCCAAGAAAAATGAAGAAAAGGGAAAAATAGCAATACATATAGCTCTGGGAAATACAAGACAGAGTTGGGTAAAATGCAAGTATTTGAGTGCAGCTTCAGAATAATGGATATTACTTACACATTAGACATTAAATACTAGGACTCATTGAAGACTACTAATTTAAGGAATTAAACGTGTTTATCTCTATGAAAAGTATACAATGATTAGAATTGTTCTACTGAGGCTTGAAGGCTGTGAAGAGAGTGTTGCATTTCTTAGCATCATACTTTTATTCCTTAGAATATCATTCTCAGAAGCCCAACTCGTCACAGTATTCAGGCAACTCTCTTTATAAGATAATATCCTAGAGAAATGTGACATGGGCAAACATTAAGGAATGCTGGTTACGTTAAACAAATAATTTGGGCTCCAAATGAAGAAACAAATTTAAGCCATGTGCGTGAAATGATCAAGCATAACTGGATAATACACTTATTCTTTTACATAAAATTGAAAGAACATAATAACTTTACCAAGCAAAAGAATAAGAAAATGGAGAAATAGCAATACACATAGCTTTGGGAAAAATTGTCACATAAGTGTGCAAAATGGAAGGATTTGAATGCAGTCTGAAAATAAAGGATATTATTTATAAATTAGATGTCAGAGTACTAGGAATCATGGAAGACTACCAATTGGAGGAATTGAAATTCTTTATCTATATGAGAAGTGGACAATGATTAGAATTGTTGTATTGAGGCATGGAGCGAAAATACACAGTGGTGCGTTGCTTAGAATCACACTTGTGTTATCTAGATTATCATTTTCAGAATCCCAGTTCGTCAAAGTATTCATACAACTCTCGGCATAAGATGATATCCTAGAGAAGTGCGACATGGTTCATCATGGCAAACTTTTAAGAATCCAGGTTATGGAGAACAAATACTATTTGTTCCAATTGAAGGAAGAAATATAAGCCAATTTGGTTAATTCATCAAACCAATCTGAATGATATATGTGTTCCTTTACATAAAATGAGAAATAGCATAAGAACCCTTGCCAAGCAAAAGAGGAAGACAAGAGAGAAACAGCAATACACATCGCTTTTGGAAAAACTGAAACATAATTGTTGAAAATGCAAGGATTTGTACGCAACTTGAGAATAAAGGATATCCCTTGCAAATTGGACATCAAAGTACTAGGAACCATTGAATACTACTAATTGAAGAAGTTGAATGTGTTTATCTATATGAAAAGTGGACAATGTTTACTATAGTTGTATTGTGGCTAGAAGGCACCACAAAGAGTGCTGCATTTCTTAGCATGACACATGTATTCTCTAGAATATCATTCTCAGAAGCCCAAGTCTTCACAGTATTGATACAACTCTCTGTAAATATGAAATCCTAGACACGTGGCAATTGGCAGATTGAGTCAAACATCACAGAATGCTGTTTATGTTAAAGAAAAACAGTTGTGCTCCAATGGAAGCAAGCAAGGTAAGCCAATTTGTTTAATTCATCAAGGAAAACTGGATGATACATTTTGCATAAAATGAGAAAGAACATAATAAGCTTTGCCAAGCAAAAGGGGAAGGAAATGGAGCAATGGCAATACATATAGCTTTGGGTTAACCTAACACATAAGTGTGTAAAATGCAAGGATTTGAATGTTTCTAGAAAATAAAGGATATTACTTGCAAAGAAGACATCAAAGTCCTAGGAATCATTGAAGAGTACTAAGTGAATGAGTTAAACGTGCTTGTCTATACTAAAAGTAGAAAATGATAAGAATTGTTGTATTGCTGCTTGAAGGAGCCACACAGATTGCTGCATTTCTTAGCATTGCACGTGTATTCTCTAGCATATCTTTCTCAGACGCCCAAGTCTTCAAGGGATTCATACAAGTCTCTGTATATGATGATATCCTAAAGAAGTCTGACTTGGTAGATCATGAGAAACATGAAGGTATCCTGTTTGTATTAAACAAATAGTATTGTGCTCCAATTGAAGAAAGACATGTAAACCAATTTGTTTAATTGGTCAAGCAGAATTGGATGGTTCACTTGTTCTGTTACATAAAAATGAGAAAGAGCACAGTAACCTTTGCCAAGTAAAAGAGGAAGAAAAGGGAGAAATAGCAATACCTAAAGCTTTGGGAAAAGCTAACATATGCTTGTGTAAAAGGCCAGTATTCCAACGCAGCTTGAGAGTAATGGACATTAATTGCAAATTAGACATCAAAGTGCTAGGAATCATTGAAGACTAATAATTCAAGGTGTTGAACATGTTTATCTGTATGAAAAGTGGACAATGATTAGATTGTTTTTTATTGTGGCTTGAAGGCAGAAGACAGAGTGCTGCATTTCTTAGCATCTCACTTGACTTCTCTAGAATCATCTTCTCAGAAGATGAATTCTTCAAAGTGTTCATACAGCTCTCTGTATCAATTGATATCCTAGAGAAGGGCGACATGGTAGATCTTGGCAAACATTAAGAAATCACGGTTATATTAAACAAAAACAGTTACGCACCAATTGAGGAAAGAATTGAAAGCCAGTTTGGTTAGTTAGTCACGAAAACTGCAGGATACACTTATTCTTTTACATAAAATGAGAAATAGCATAATAATGTTTCCCAAGTAAAAGTGGAAGAAAAGTGAGAAATAGCGATACAAATACCTTTGGGAAAACCTAAGCCATATTTATGAAAATGTAAGGATTTTAACATAGCTTGAGAATACCGGATATTATTTACAAATCAGACATCAAAGTACTAGTAATCATTGAAGACTGCAAATTGAAGGAGTTGAACTTGTTTATCTATATGAAAATTGGACAATGACAAGAATTGTTGTATTGAAGCTTGAAGGCACAATACAGTGAGCTGGGTTTCTTACCATCACCCTTGTGTTCTCTAGAATCCCATTCTCAGAAGCCCAACTCTTCAAGGTATTTATAGAACTCTCTGTATAAGATGATATCCTACAGAAGTGAGACAGAGGAGATCATGGTGAACATAAAGGAATCTTGTTTATGTATAAAAGGTACTATTGTCTTCCAACTGAAGAAAGAAATGTAAGCGCATTTGCTTAATTCATCAGTCAGAAGTGGACGATACACCTGTTCTTTTAGATGAAAATAAAAATAGCATATTAACCTTTGCCCATTCAAGGAGGAAGAAAATGGGAAAAATAGAAATACACAGAGCTTTGGCAAAAACTAACACATAAGTTTTTAAAATGCAAGGATTTCAACACAGCTTGAGAAAAAAGGATATTAATTGCAAATTAGACCTAATAGTACTTGGAATCATTGAAGACTGCAAGCTGAAGGAGTTGAATGTGTTTGTCTATATGAAAAGTGGGCAATGATTAGAATTGTTTATTGAGGCTTGGAGGCAAAATACCGAGTGGTGCATTGCTTAACATCACACTTGTGTTCTCTAGAATATCATTCTCTGAAGCCCAACTCTTCAAAGTGTTCATAAAACTCTCTGTACAAGATGATATCCTAGAGAAGTGCAATACGGTAGATCATGACAAACATTAAGGAATCCTGTTTATGTGGACCAAATACTTTTTGCTCCAATTGAAGGAAGAAATGGTAGCCAATTTGGTTAATTCACCATTCAAATCTGGATGATACACTTGATCATTTACATAAAATGCGAAATAGCATACTAACTTTTGCCAAGAAAAAAGAAGAAAAGGGAAAAATAGCAATACATATAGCTCTGGGAAATACAAGACAGAGTTGTGTAAAATGCAAGTATTTGAGTGCAGCTTCAGAATAATGGATATTACTTACACATTAGACATTAAATTCTAGGACTCATTGAAGACTACTAATTTAAGGAATTAAACGTGTTTATCTCTATGAAAAGTATACAATGATTAGAATTGTTTCTACTGAGGCTTGAAGGCTGTGAAGAGAGTGTTGCATTTCTTAGCATCATACTTTTATTCCTTAGAATATCATTCTCAGAAGCCCAACTCGTCACAGTATTCAGGCAACTCTCTTTATAAGATAATATCCTAGAGAAGTGTGACATGGGCAAACATTAAGGAATGCTGGTTACGTTAAACAAATAATTTGGGCTCCAAATGAAGAAACAAATTTAAGCCATGTGCGTGAAATGATCAAGCATAACTGGATAATACACTTATTCTTTTACATAAAATTGAAAGAACATAATAACTTTACCAAGCAAAAGAATAAGAAAATGGAGAAATAGCAATACACATAGCTTTGGGAAAAATTGTCACATAAGTGTGCAAAATGGAAGGATTTGAATGCAGTCTGAAAATAAAGGATATTATTTATAAATTAGATGTCAGAGTACTAGGAATCATGGAAGACTACCAATTGGAGGAATTGAAATTCTTTATCTATATGAGAAGTGGACAATGATTAGAATTGTTGTATTGAGGCATGGAGCGAAAATACACAGTGGTGCGTTGCTTAGAAT